>NW_027601564.1:0-14442 GCF_053455715.1 Rhinoraja longicauda
TGTGCAGTTCCTTGTTTCTCCTTCTGCCTTCAGTATTTGACAAACTTCTATCTGTGATAGATAGTTTAATCCTATTCGTAACTTTGACGGAAATTTTCTCTTTTGATGGAGTAATTTTCCTGCTTGTGACATTTTCTACTTGAAAAATTTAGAATTACTCCTTGTTCAGGACTCGAGGAAAGCTTTATTGGGCAATACAGTGTTCCATAGTACTTTTAAAATATGAATCAGAACGTCTCACAAAGTCCAAGTTACTGCAACAAGTTTTGTCTCATTAAAGTCCCAGAAATATGGCAACATATTGTTCCATTTTCAATTTCTTCAGGCTGTTTAGTTCAATTAAGTGATGCAAAGCTGTACCTTTATACTGAAACAGTAGAAAGACCAAATATGTGAAATATATTTACACCCACAATACAAACTCATGTGATATCTACTATGACAAGTAGCACTTGAGGTCACAGAGCATTTACTTTACTGAATTCTTTGGAAGAGTGTATGGTGTGCTTTTGTTTTTAATTATTGATACGGTTGCTAATAATTGAGAAAGCAGTGATGACTGATATGTGGGGAGCGTTTGATATGAAATTTGCCTGGGTGTTGGTATGAGGAGAAGTGACAGTGTTTCACAACGTTGATATATTGGGCTGGTTCTCAGTGAACCTTTGTGCATGATGGCAAGGCACTATCTACCACAATACCTGTCCTTACAGTTCTTCTTTGAATTTGATTGTGAACTTCCAGAGCATGAGCTTTCTTGCTGAAGTTAGGTCAACTCTTGAGAAGAACATTCCTCTATGCCGGAATTTATTTGGCAAACCTGACCTCATGGTTATAAAATTACAACAACAAAAATTAAGTCGATATTCCAATAATACTTTGGGCACATTTCAACTTTTAAATCAAATCCGTTCACTTTTAATTTATACAATGTGCGTTAATGAAAGTTCTCTTTCAAATAGTAACTTTTAAATGAAATTTGAGTAACTGCATTCAGTAATGTACAGCAGTTCTGTTGGTGCACGTTTGAAATTACATAACATTTTTCATATAACGATTTTATTGTTAGAGTTTCTCTAGATACCATCTATAGATCATCCATTGATAAATGACAGTTTGGGCTCATGAATGAGGGCTAATGATGTCACTGGTGTAAAACCTGCCTGAGGATATAAAATACAAATTGAAAATGCTGGAAATGATTAGCAGGTCAGGCCACATCTGTGGGTAGAGAGGTGGGTCTAGGTAAAAGAGCCATTTGGAGGCAGTGATCATAATATTATACGTTTTACTCTACAAATTGAGAGGGAGAAGGGAAAATCGGAAGTGTCAGTATTACAGTATAACAAAGGGGATTACAGAGGCATGAGGCAGGAGCTGGCCAGAATTGACTGGAAGGAGGCCCTAGCAGGGAAAACGGTGGAACAGCAATGGCAGGTATTCCTGGGAATAATGCAGAAGTTGCAGGATCAATTTATCTCAAAGAGGAGGAAAGATTCTAAGAGGAGTAAGAGGCACCCGTGGCTGACAAGGGCAGTCAAGGACAGCATAAAAGTATATCAAAGCAAAGAAGAGTGGGAAGCCAGAGGATTGGGACTCTTTTGGGACTCTGCAACAGAAGATAACTAAAAAGGCAATAGGGGGAGAAAAGATGAGGTACGAGGGTAAGCGAGCCAATAATATAAATGAGGAGAGTAAAAGCTTTTTTCAGTATGTGAAGAGGAAAAAAATAGTCAAGGCAAATGTGGGTCCCTTGAAGTCAGAAGCAGGGGAATTTATTATGGGGAACAAGGAAATGGCAGACGAGTTGAACCAGTACTTTGGATCTGTCTTCACTAAGGAAGATACAAACAATCTCCCAGATGTTCTAGTGGCCAGAGATCCTAGGGTGACGGAGGAACTGAAGGAGATTCACATTAGGCAGGAAATGGTGTTGGGTAGACTGATGGGACTGAAGGCTGATAAATCCCCAGGGCCTGATGGTCTGCATCTCAGGGTACTTAAGGAGGTGGCGCTAGAAATTGTGGACGCATTGGTGATCATTTTCCGATGTTCTATAGATTCAGGATCAGTTCCTGTGAATTGGAGGATAGCTAATGTTATCCCACTTTTTAAGAAAGGAGGGAGAGAGAGGGAAGTTATAGACCAATTAGTCTGACATCAGTGGTGGGGAAGAAATTGCAGAGCATTTGGATCGCAGTAACAGGATCGTTCCAAGTCAGCATGGATTTACGAAGGGGAAACCATGCTTAACTAATCTTCTGGAATTTCTTGAGGATGTAACTAGGAAAATTGACAGGAGAGAGCCGGTGGATGTGGTGTACCTCGACTTTCAGAAAGCCTTCGACGAGGTCCCCCATAGGTGATTAGTGGTCAAAATTAGAGCACATGGTATTGGCGGTAGGGTACTGATTGGTTGGCAGACAGAAAGCAGAGAATGGGTATAAAATGGGTCCCTTTCAGAATGGCAGGCAGTGACTAGTGGGGTACCGCAAGGCTCAGTGCTGGAACCACAGCTATTTACAATATACATTAATAACTTGGATAAAGGGATTAAAAGTACCGTTAGCAAATTTGCAGATGATACAAAGCTGGGTGGCAGTGTGAGCTGCAGAGGAAGATGCTATGAGGATGCAGGGTGACTTGAACAGGTTGTGTGAGTGGGCAGATGCATGGCAGATGCAGTTTAATGTGGATAAATGTGAGGTTATCCACTTTGGTGGTAAGAATAAGAAGGCAGATTATTATCTGAATGGTGTCAAGTTAGGAAAAGGGGAAGTACAACGAGATCTGGGTGTCCTAGTACATCAGTCACTGAAAGGAAGCATGCAGGTACAGCAGGCAGTGAAGGAAGCCAATGGAATGTTGGCCTTCATAACAAGAGGAGTTGAGTATAGACAATCGACAATAGACAATAGGTGCAGGAGGAGGCCATTCGGCCCTTCGAGCCAGCACCACCATTCAATGTAATCATGGCTGATCATTCTCAATCAGTACCCCGTTCCTGCCTTCTCTCCATACTCCCTGACTCCGCTATCCTTAAGAGCTCTGTCTAGCTCTCTCTTGAATGCATTCAGAGAATTGGCCTCCACTGCCTTCTGAGGCAGAGCATTCCACAGATTCACAACTCTCTGACTGAAAATGTTTTTCCTCATCTCCGTTCTAAATGGCCTACCCCTTATTCTTAAACTGGGCCCTGGTTCTGGACTCTCCCAACACTGGGAACATGTTTCCTGCCTCTAATGTGTTCAACCCCTTAATAATCCTATATGTTTCGATAAGATCCCTCTCATCCTTCTAAATTCCAGTGTATACAAGCCTAGTCGCTCCAGTCTTTCAACATGCGACAGTCCCGCCATTCCGGGAATTAACCTAGTAAACCTATGCTGCACATCCTCAATAGCAAGTATAGGAGCAAAGAGGTCCTTCTGCAGTTGTACAGGGCCCTAGTGAGACCGCACCTGGAGTACTGTGTGCAGTTTTGGTCTCCAAATTTGAGGAAGGATATTCTTGCTATTGAGGGCGTGCAGCGTAGGTTTACTAGGTGAATTCCCGGAATGGCGGGACTGTCGTATGTTGAAAGACTGGAACAACTAGGCTTGTATACACTGGAATTTAGAAGGATGTGAGGAGATCTTATCGAAACATATAAGATTATTAAGGGGTTGGACACGTTAGAGGCAGGAAACATGTTGGGGGACTCCAGAACCAGGGGCCACAGTTTAAGAATAAGGGGTAGACCATTTACACATGACTGTGTTCCTGCATTCGACACCAACACCATTGTCAAGTTTGCAGATGACACAACGGTGATAGGGCTGATCACCAACGGTGATGAAACAAAATACAGAGCGGAGGTGCAGAACCTGGCTGACTGGTGCTCTGATAACAACCTGTCCCTAAATACCACCAAGACCAAGGAGCTGATCATCAACTTCCGTAGGTCACACAACAGGGAATATGCCCCGATTTTTATCAACGGGGACAGTGTGGAGAGAGTATCCAGCTTCAAGTTTCTGGGCACTCACATTTCGGAGGACCTAACATGGTCCAATAACACTGCTGCGCTCTTCAAGAAGGCACAGCAATGACTGTTCTACCTAAGAACACTGAAGAAGTCTGGTCTACCCCAACAGCTGCTGACGACATTCTACCGCTGCACCATAGAGAGCATCCTAACGCATGGCATCCCTGTGTGGTACCTCAGCTGCACGGAGGCAGAGAGGAAAGCTCTTCAGCGGGTAGTCCATAGAGCTCAGAGGACCATCGGAACACAGCTACCGGCCTTGGAGGTACACACGATGCCTCAGAAAAGCCACTAGCATCCACAAAGACTCTTCACACACCTGCAACAGTCTGTTCGAACTTCTACCATCGGGCAGACGATACAAGGCCTTCTACGCCCGCACCTCCAGACTCAGGAACAGCTTCATCCCCGGGGCCATAGCTGGTATGAACCGGTCCTGCTGAGCCGGATGGTCACATCGCACAGTGATCCGGCACAGATCTACTTGCACTTTATTCTGTTTTAAAACTGTTCTAATATGTTTCATTGGGTTGTTTAAATTAATACTGACTAGTTAATTAAATGATTGCATCGTATGGGAGGCGCATTCCCAATCTCATTGTACCCCTGTACAATGACAATAAAGATATATTGTATTGTATTGTATTGTAGAACGGAGATGAGGAAAACCCTTTTCAGTCAGAGAGTTGTAAATCTGTGGAATTCACTGCCTCAGAAAGCAGTGGAGGCCAATTCTCTGAATGCATTCAAGAGAGAGCTCTTACGGATAGTCAGGGGGTATGGGGGAGAAGGCAGGAACGGGGTACTGATTGAGAATGATCAGCCATGATCACATTGAATGGTGGTGCTGCCTCAAAGGGCCGAATGGCCTACTCCTGCACCTATTGTCTATCGTCTATAGAACCAGAGTTCACGTTTCATGTCAAAGACATTTTCTATTTTTATTTAAGATTTCTTGCATTTGCAGTGTTTTTGATTTTCATTGCCTGAGGGTTTGTCAGGCATCTGACTCTGCAGTGATCCCAAGTTTGACCTTGCAGCAGGTGGATGCAGAATATATTATAATTGTGCTAATGTTAAGGAATTGATGCCCCAATTTCCCATTTTAATATTTGACAAAGACCTATTATGATATTGTCTAAATCCAGCTCTCTCAGATTTAAAGTTGAATACATTGCTTGTGGGATGTATTTTGTTGAAGTTGTCTAAATTTCCTGTCAATAAGCCTCATAATGCTGCCACTAACTTGGTTAATTTTCAATTAGAATTTACATTCAATTGAAATGCTGTTTGTTTGAAGCTGCTTGTTGTTAAGTGAAGGAGTGGCAGGTCTGGTTGTGGTATTGAACTTGATGTCAGTATTTTCTCTTTCCATATGCTTCGCAGGTGGATTTCCAGGTGGGTTTTTCCTTGGTCTAAGCATGTTGGGCACACCATGGTTTGGGAAGGATAAACTTAGGAGAGAGGTCATTTGTCCATCTTCTGTAGCTGTTTGCTTGGGAGAACTTGGTGACATTTTGCAAAAAGTAAGGTGCTGGAGGAACTCAGCAGGCCAGGATTAAGTATCTGTTTGGGGCCAGGACCGTTCTTCAGACTGATGGAGGAGACGGGAGATCTCCCCTCTTCTCAGTCAGTCAGGAGAAGTGTCCCCACCCCAACAGTTATCTGTTAATTTCCCACAGATGCTGTCTGACCCACTGAATTCCTCTGACAGTTTGTTTTTTACTCATGATTTCAGCATCTGCAGTCTCTTGTGTCTCCATGATTTTCTCTTGTGTTATTTGCTGCTTTCATTTAGTGTCCCAGCATTGACTGATTGATTTCCTAATTAAAGTGTGCTCCTGAATTGTGCTGTTTGTGGTATGTGTGTGTGTATGAATGTCTGTTTCTGTGTGCCTGTGTGTTTGCATTCATAGTACAAATGCTTATTTAAATCGCTGGATATTTCTGCATTATTTTGGTCACTACATAGAAAATGGGTGCAGGAGTAGGCCATTCGGCCCTTCGAGCCTGCACCGCCATTCAATTTGATCATGGCTGATCATCCAGCTCAGTAACCTGTACCTGCCGTCTCTCCATACCCCTGATCCCTTTAGCCACAAGGGCCCTCTTAAATATAGCCAATGAACTGGCCTCAACTACCTTCTGTGGCAGAGAATTCCACAGACTCACCACTCTCTGTGTGAAGAAATGTTTTCTCATCTCGGTCCTAAAAGACTTTCCCCTTATCCTTAAGCTGTGACCCCTGGTTCTGGACTCCCCCAACATCGGGAACAATCTTCCCGCATCTAGCCTCTCCAACCCCTTAAGAATTTTATATGTTTCTATAAGATCCCCCCTCAGTCTTCTAAATTCCAGCGAGTACAAGCCCAGTCTATCCAGTCTTTCTTCATATGAAAGTCCATAAAGAGAATGAACGGCTGGATTGACGGGTTGCACCACGCATGCTGTGGACTTTCTCAGAGTCATCACTTCGAGGTTGCGGCTTCCTCCTTTCTCTTTATTTCAAATCTTGAAAACAAAATTTATACTCTGATCAAAAGAAAAAACCTTTCTGATATCTGTCCTAATTTTCTCACTTTGTAGTTTCAGTCTGCTAGTTGCAATTTAATTTGAATGGCTATACTTTTTCTGCACTGTGTTTGTTTGAAGTCATATCATATCATATCATATCATATATATACAGCTGGAAACAGGCCTTTTCGGCCCACCAAGTCCGTGCCGCCCAGCGATCCCTGCACATTAACACTATCCTACACCCACTAGGGACAATTTTAATTTTTTTTTTTAACATTTTACCCAGCCAATTAACCTACATACCTGTACGTCTTTGGAGTGTGGGAGGAAACCGAAGATCTCGGAGAAAACCCACGCAGGTCACGGGGAGAACGTACAAACTCCTTACAGTGCAGCACCTATAGTCAGGATCGAACCTGAGTCTCCGGCGCTGCATTCGCTGTAAAGCAGCAACTCTACCGCTGCGCTACCGTGCCGTTGTCAAACCGACTAAGACTCATAAGCACTAGTGTTTTGAGCATTTCTTCAGCTGTCAAACCCCTTTTTACCATGTGGCTCTTCATAGTACCTCCTTTAGTTAAATCTTGCCTCTTGCTATCTTCAATCTTCAGCTTCATGTCTTTTTCATCTAGTTGATTCTTCGATTGATCTGCAGTAGATAACAGCAACACATCTACAGAAAGCATTTCCTGTAATAAATGGGCCAATCACTTTATTAACGTAAATTTATTCAGCTTCACAAATGAAGTGTAGTTATGTGTCCTCCAGATTGGTATGATCGATGCACGTGGATGTGAGATAAATACCACAGAAGGGAGTCCATCCTGTCAATACCTAGCAGGGAGCCCACTGCTCAGTATAGATGAGTGAGATCAGGTGGTCTCTTTCCATCCTGTACGATTCTGATAGACACTCTGTGTAACCACTGTAAAAAAACATCTTACACTTCAAAGAAAGATCATCCTTATATCCAGTGACATAACTGTTATTTTCAATTTTCTTTCCATCATGATTCTCTCAGAGACGAGTGAGAAATAAAAGTATGAAATGCCCCCGAGATGAGAACTGTCAGTTTGCTGAGAGATGTTGAAACAGCTCTTGAATGTTTTAGAGCTGTGGCTTTATTCTCTCCACTTCCAATTTTCATGCATTCTTTTGATGTTTACATTGAATTATTTTGTTTGTGGATAAACTTAGACTTTAGATTTGAGCTGTTGGGTGATGATAGATGTTCAGCTTTGAGTTAATTTGAACAAATGATGGCCATTTCACGTGTCGTGAGCAGTGATTTCCCCTTGATGCACAGTTAATGCTTGGAGCCGAGTTGCATTAACATTGCACTTCCAGGACGTTCGGTCCATTGGGTGTTTAATCTCCTTTCTATGTGCTAGTGCTTTCTCACTTGCAAACAGTTTCCATGGTTACATATAAGAAAATAACTGCAGATGCTGGTACAAATCGAAGGTATTTATTCACAAAATGCTGGAGTAACTCAGCAGGTCAGGCAGCATCTCGGGAGAGAAGGAATGGGATTACTTCTCTCCCGAGATGCTGCCTGACCTGCTGAGTTACTCCAGCATTTTGTGAATAAATACCTTCCATGGTTACATTCCTCTCTACTTTATTCTAGTAGTGGTATCACACTGAGGCCCCAGTATGGAAAATATACTAGTCTGGCATCAAGGAAGTGCTGAGTATTCTGGATTAACAAGACACTTGAATATTTCACCTTTGGGATATACAAAGGGAGATTTTATTGTTTAAAAAATGCAGAGAACGAAAGTGTGGAACTGTGGCCCCTTGGTGTGGTGATAGAGAGTGTGGAACTGTGGACCCTTGGTGTGATAGTGTGGAACTGTGGACCCTTGGTGTGATAGTGTGGAACTGTGGACCCTTGGTGTGATAGAGAGTGTGGAACTGTGGACCCTTGGTGTGGTGATAGAGAGTGTGGAACTGTGGCCCCTTGGTGTGATAGTGTGGAACTGTGGACCCTTGGTGTGATAGAGAGTGTGGAACTGTGGACTCTTGGTGTGATAGAGAGTGTGGAACTGTGGACTCTTGGTGTGATAGAGAGTGTGGAACTGTGGACTCTTGGTGTGATAGAGAGTGTGGAACTGTGGACTCTTGGTGTGATAGTGTGGAACTGTGGACTCTTGGTGTGATAGAGAGTGTGGAACTGTGGACCCTTGGTGTGATAGAGAGTGTGGAACTGTGGACTCTTGGTGTGATAGAGAGTGTGGAACTGTGGACTCTTGGTGTGATAGAGAGTGTGGAACTGTGGACTCTTGGTGTGATAGTGTGGAACTGTGGACTCTTGGTGTGATAGAGAGTGTGGAACTGTGGACCCTTGGTGTGATAGTGTGGAACTGTGGCACGTTGGTGTGATAGTGAGTGTGAAACTGTGGCTCCTTGGTGTGATAGTGAGTGTGGAACTGTGGCACGTTGGTGTGATAGTGAGTGTGAAACTGTGGCTCCTTGGTGTGATAGTGAGTGTGGAACTGTGGCACGTTGGTGTGATAGTGAGTGCGGAACTGTGGCACGTTGGTGTGATAGTGAGTGTGAAACTGTGGCTCCTTGGTGTGATAGTGAGTGTGGAACTGTGGCCCCATGGTGTGATAGTGTGGAACTGTGGCCCCTTGGTGTGATAGTGAGTGTGGAACTGTGGCACGTTGGTGTGATAGTGAGTGCGGAACTGTGGCACGTTGGTGTGATAGTGAGTGTGAAACTGTGGCACCTTGGTGTGATAGTGAGTGTGGAACTGTGTCACGTTGGTGTGATAGTGTGGAACTGTGGCCCCTTGGTGTGATAGTGAGTGTGAAACTGTGGCCCCTTGATGTGATAGTGAGTGTGGAACTGTGGCCCCTTGATGTGATAGTGTGGAACTGTGGACCCTTGATGTGATAGTCGAACTGTGGACCCTTGATGTGATAGAGAGTGTGGAACTGTGGACCCTTGGTGTGATAGAGAGTGTGGAACTGTGGACCCTTGGTGTGATAGTGTGGAACTGTGGACCCTTGGTGTGATAGTGAGTGTGAAACTGTGGCCCCTTGGTGTGATAGTGAGTGTGGAACTGTGGCACGTTGGTGTGATAGTGAGTGTGGAACTGTGGCACGTTGGTGTGATAGTGAGTGTGAAACTGTGGCACGTTGGTGTGATAGTGAGTGTGGAACTGCGGCTCTGGTATATGAGAGGTAGGTGAAACTGGAGCCTGGTTTGTGAAAGTGAGCATGGAATTAAAGTCTTGGTGTATTTAAAAGAGCATGGAACGAGAGCTGTGTGTGAAGAGAGCAGAGTAGAGAGATGGAATCCATAGCAGGAGTGAGGCAAGTGAGGGGCTGGAAGTCGATGAAAGCAGGTTCCGTCGATAGAATAGTCAGGAGCACTGCAGGGAGCAAGGAAGGACCGTTGGATTCAAATGAATTTATTTAATGTAATGTAAGAGACCTGGTGGATAAGGTAGATAAAATCTGGGCGTGGATAGGAATGGTGACTAGGATGTTACAGAAACCTGGGCTGTGTGAGTTGACAGGACTGGCAGCTTCATGTTCCAGGGTACAGTTGCTGCAGGCAAGGTCAAGGTCTGAGGTGACATAGACAATAGACAATAGGTGCAGGAGGAGGCCATTCTCTCTTGAATGCATTCAGAGAATTGGTCTCCACCCACTTCTGAGGCAGAGAATTCTACAGATTTACAACTCTCTGACTGAAAACTTTTTTCCTCATCTCCGTTCTAAATGGCCTCCCCCTTATTCTTAAACTGTGGCCCTGGTTCTAGACTCCCCCAATATTGGGAACATGTTTCCTGCCTCTCACGTGTCCAACCCCTTAATATTCTTATATGTTTCGATAAGATCCCCTCTCATCCTTCTAAATTCCAGTATATACAAGCCTAGTCGCTCCAGTCTTTCAACATACGACAGTCCCACGATTCCGGGAACCTAGACACAGTTCTCCAGGTGCGGTCTCACTAGGGCCCTGTACAACTGCAGAAGGACCTCTTTGCTCCTATACTCAACTCCTCTTGTTATGAAGGCCAACATTCCATTGGCTTTCTTCACTGCCTGCTGTACCTACATGCTTCCTTTCAGTGACTGATGTACTAGGACACCCAGATCTCGTTGTATGTCCCCTTTTCCTAACTTGACTCTATTCAGATAATAATCTGCCTTCCTATTCTTACCACCAAAGTGGATAACCTCACACTTATCCACATTAAACTGCATCTGCCATGCATCCGCCCATTCACACAACCTGTCCAAGTCAACATGCAACCTCATAGCATCTTCCTCACAGTTCACACTACCACCCAGCTTTGTATCATCTGCAAATTTGCTAATCGTACTTTTAATCCCTTCATCCAAGTCATTAATGTATATTGTAAATAGCTGCAGTCCCAGCACTGAGCCTTGCGGTACCCCACTAGTCATTGCCTGCCATTCTGAAAGGGACCCATTTATCCCCACTCTTTGCTTTCTGTCTATCAACCGATTTTCTTTCCATGTCAGTACCCTACCCCCAATACCATGTGCTTTAATTTTTCCCACTAATCTCCTATGTGGGACCCTGTCGAAGGCTTTCATCCACCGGCTCTCCCCTGTATATCTTCCTAGTTACATCCTCAAAAAATTCCAGAAGATTAGTCAAGCATGATTTTCCCTTCGTAAATCCATGCTGACTCGGAACGATCCTGTTACTGCTATCCAAATGCTCTGCAATTTTGTCTTTTATAATTGACTCCAGCATCATCCCCACCACTGATGTCAGAATAACTGGTCTATAATTTCCTGTTTTCTCTCTCCCTCCTTTCTTAAAAAATGGGATAACATTAGCTACCCTCCAATCCACAGGAACTGATCCTGAATCTATAGAACATTGGAAAATGATCACCAATGCATCCACAATTTCTAGAGCCACCTCCTTAAGTACTCTGGGATGCAGACCATCAGGCCCTGGGGATTTATCAGCCTTCAGTCCCATCAGTCTACTCAACACCATTTCCTGCCTAATGTGGATTTCCTTCAGTTCCTCCGTCACCCTAGGACCTCTGGTCACTAGAACATCTGGGAGATTGTTTGTATCTTCCTTAGTGAAGACAGATCCAAAGTACCGGTTCAACTCATCTGCCATTTCCTTGTTCCCCATAATAAATTCCCCTGCTTCTGTCTCCAAGGGACCCACATTTGCCTTGACTATTTTTTTCCTCTTCACAATACCAAAAAAAGCTTTTACTATCCTCCTTTATATTATTGGCTAGCTTACCCTCGTACCTCATCTTTTTCCCCATATTGCCTTCTTAGTCATCTTCTGTTGCTCTTTAAAAGATTCCCAATCCTCTGGCTTCCTACTCTTCTTTGCTATGTTGTACCTCTTCTCTTTTATATTTATGCTGTCCTTGACTTCCCTTGTCAGCCACGGGTGCCTCTTAATCCCCTTAGAATCTTTCCTCCTCTTTGGGATAAATTGATCCTGCAACTTCTGCATTGTTCCCAGGAATACCTGTCATTGCTGTTCCACCATCTTCCCTGCGAGGGCCTCCTTCCTGTCAAATCTGGCCAGCTCCTGCCTCATGCCTCGGTAATCCCCTTTGTTATACTGTAATACTGACACTTCCGATATTCCCTTCTCCCCTTCTCAATTTGTAGAGTAAAACTTATCGTATTGTGATTACTGCATCCTAATGGCTCTTTTACCTCTAGTCCCCTTATCAGATCAGGTTCATTACACAACACTAAATCCAGAATTGCCTTCTCCCTGGTAGGCTCCTGTACAAGCTGTTCTAAGAATCCATCTCGGAGGCACTCCACAAACTCTCTTTCCTGGGGTCCATTACCAACCTGATTTTCCCAGTCTACCAGCACGTTGAAATCTCCCATAACCACCGTAGAATTACGTTTGTGACACGCCAATTTTAGCTCTTGATTCAACTTGCACCCTATGTCGAGGCTACTGTTTGGGGACCTGTAGATAACTCCCATTAGGGTCTTTTTAACCCTTACAATTCCTCATCTCTATCCATACTGATTCTACATCTCCTGATTCTATGTCACCCCTTGCAAGGGAGTGAATTATCATTCCTTACCAACAAAGCGACCCCACCCCCTCTGCCACCTGTCTGCCTTTTCTATACGTTGTGTACCCCTGAATATTTAGTTCCCAGCCCTGGTCCTCTTGTAGCCATGTCTCAGTGATTCCCACAACGTCATACTTGCCAATGTCTAACTGAGCCTCAAGCTCATCCACTTTATTTTTTTTATACTTTGTGCGTTTAAATACAACACTTTAACTTCTGTATTCACCTCCCCTCTCACACCTTACTCTCGTATCCCATCTAGAACTTCCCTTCTCATTTATTCGAGAGTCTTTTGCAATTTCTCCTGTTTTCGCTTCTCTATTAACTCCATCTCCATATTCCCAATTTGTCAACCCCCTCCCCCCCACTACTTAATTTAAAGCCACACGTGTAGCACTAGCAGTTCTGCCTGCCAGAATGTTGGTCCCCTGCTGTTAAGGTGCAACCCGTCCATTTTGTACAGGTCACCCCTACCCCAGAAGAGATCCCAGTGGTCTAGAAATCTAAATCCCCTCAGCCCCTCAGCCATACCTGTTCGGAAGTGGCGGCGCCTAACGGCTGCGGCTCGCTAGCAGTCTGTTCGTCTTTTTTCCTTTTTTTTTGTTGTGTGTCGGTGTTGGGATGGTTTTTGTTTTTTTGGTTGTGTATGTGTGGGGGGTGGTGGTGTGGGGGTGGGGGGGAAACCTTTCTCTTTTAGGTCTCTTCCTCACGGCGTGGGGTGCGGCTCGGCCACGGGACCTTCCATCGCCCGGTGCGGCTCGGCCACGGGACTTAACATCGCCCGGTGCGGCTCGGCCACGGGACTTAGCTGCGCAAGGCTCGGTCGCGGGGCCTTCCATCGCCCGGCTCGGCCGCGAGACGTTTCAGCACCCGGTGCGGCTCGGCCGCGGGGACTTCCATCCCCTTGCGGGGACTGTGCGGGTCAGTCGGGGACGAGCTGTCTGTCCGTGGGTGCGTGGGGAAGAGAGTGGAAGTTTTGTTGCCTCCATCACAGTGAGGGGGTGGTTGGAGTCACTGTGATGGACGTTTGTGTTGGGGTCGTGTGTATTGTGTTCTTTTTTGTGTGACTGCTATGTAGTTTCGTTCGGTACCTTGGTACCGAATGACAAATAAAGCTCTGTTGACTGTTGAACTGTTGATACATTCATATCCCCGATCTCTCTGTTCCTGCCCTCACCAGCACGAGGTACAGGTAACAGTCCAGAGACAACCACCCTCAATGTCCTACTTCTCAGTCTTCTTCCCAACTCTCTAACTCACGTTGCAGTATCTCCTTCCTCTTCCTCCCGCCGTCGTTCGTGCCCACGTGCACAACTACTTCCGGTTGATCGCCTTCCCTCGCTAGGATGTTCTGAAGCCGGTCCGTGATGTCTTGAACCCTGGCACCAGGGAGGCAACAGACCAACCTCAAGTCCCGCCTGCCGCCACAGAATCTACTGTCCGTACCTCGGACAATGGAGTCACCCACTACTATGGCTCTTCCTATCTTCGGTCTCCCCGGTCGAGTTTCCTTTGTCATTGTAGGGGATTTTAACTTTCCCAATATAGACTGGGACTGCCCTAGTGTCAATGGGGTGGAATTTGTCAAATGTGTTGAGGAAAGTTTCCTTAGGCAATGTGGAGAAAGCCCTACAAGGGTGAGGGCAAAGATTGATCGACTCTTAAGAAATTGGGAAGTGCAAGTTAGTGAAGTGTCAGTGCGCAAGCCTTTTGGGATCCAGAACCAAAGTTCTATTAGCTTTAAAATAGTTGGATGAAGACAGGGTCAACAAATTGGACTAGCTTGAATGGAGTATAAACGTGTTTGTGTTGGACTGAAGGGCCTGTT
>NW_027601564.1:14942-19942 GCF_053455715.1 Rhinoraja longicauda
GGACAAGACCCGGACAAGACCGGACATGACCCAGACAAGACCCAGACAAGATCGGACAAGACCGGACAAGACCGAACAAGACCGGACAAGAACGGACAAGACCCGGACAAGACCGGACAAGACCCAGACAACACCGGACAAGACCGGACAAGACCCAGACAAGACCGGACAAGACCGGGACAAGACCCGGTCAAGACCGGACATGACCCAGACAAGACCGGACAAGACCGGACAAGACCGGACAAGACCGGAGAAGACCCGGACAAGACCGGACAAGACCGGACAAGACCGGACAAGACCCAGACAAGACCGGACAAGACCCGGACAAGACCCGGACAAGAACGGACAAGACCGGACAAGACCGAACAAGACCGGACAAGACCCGGACAAGAACGGACAAGAACGGACGATACCCAGACAAGACCGGACAAGACCGGACAAGACCCGGACAAGACCCGGACAAGAACGGACAAGACCGGACAAGACCGAACAAGACCGGACAAGACCGGACAAGACCCAGACAAGACCGGACAAGACCGGACAAGACCCGGAGAAGACCGGACAAGACCGGACAAGACCCAGACAAGACCGGACAAGACCGGACAAGACCCGGACAAGACCCGGACAAGACCCGGACAAGACCCGGACAAGAACGGACAAGACCCGGACAAGAACGGACAAGACCGGACAAGACCGGACAAGACCGGACAAGACCCAGACAAGACCGGACAAGACCGGACAAGACCGGACAAGACCGGACAAGACCCAGACAAGACCCAGACAAGACCGGACAAGACCCGGTCAAGACCGGACATGACCCAGACAAGACCCAGACAAGATCGGACAAGACCGGACAAGACCGGACAAGACCGGACAAGACCCAGACAAGACCGGACAAGACCCGGACAAGACCCGGTCAAGACCGGACATGACCCAGACAAGACCGGACAAGACCGGACAAGACCGGACAAGACCGGACAAGACCGGACAAGACCGGACAAGAACGGACAAGACCGGACAAGACCCGAACAAGACCGAACAAGACCGGACAAGACCAGACAAGACCCAGACAAGAACGGACAAGACCCGGACAAGACCGAACAAGACCGGACAAGACCGGACAAGACCGGACAAGACCCAGACAAGACCGGACAAGACCGAACAAGAACGGACAAGACCGGACAAGACCCAGACAAGACCGGACAAGACCGAACAAGACCCAGACAACACCGGACAAGACCGGACAAGACCCAGACAAGACCGGACAAGACCCAGACAAGACCGGACAAGACCGGACAAGACCCAGACAAGACCGGACAAGACCCAGACAAGACCGGACAAGACCGGACGAGACCCAGACAAGACCGAAAAAGACCGGACAAGACCGGACAAGACCGGACAAGACCCAGACAACACCGGACAAGACCGGACAAGACCGGACAAGACCGGATGAGACCCAGACAAGACCGGACAAGACCGGACAAGACCGGACAAGACCCAGACAACACCGGACAAGACCCGAACAAGACCGAACAAGACCGGACAAGACCAGACAAGACCCAGACAAGAACGGACAAGACCCGGACAAGACCGAACAAGACCAGGCAAGACCCAGACAAGACCGGACAAGACCCGGACAAGAACGGACAAGACCGGACAAGACCGGACGATACCCAGACAAGACCGGACAAGACCCAGACAAGCCCGGACAAGACCGGACAAGACCCGGACAAGACCGGACAAGACCCAGACAAGACCGGACAAGACCGAACAAGACCGGACAAGACCGGACAAGACCCGGACAAGACCGGACAAGACCCGGACAAGACCGGACAAGACCGGACAAGACCCGGACAAGACCGGACAAGACCGGACAAGACCCAGACAACACCGGACAAGACCGGACAAGACCCAGACAAGACCGGACAAGACCCAGACAAGACCGGACAAGACCCGGACAAGACCGGACAAGACCCGGACAAGACCGGACAAGACCGAACAAGACCGGACAAGAACGGACAAGACCCGGACAAGACCGGACAAGACCCAGACAACACCGGACAAGACCGGACAAGACCCAGACAAGACCGGACAAGACCGGGACAAGACCCGGTCAAGACCGGACATGACCCAGACAAGACCGGACAAGACCGGACAAGACCGGACAAGACCCGGACAAGACCCGGACAAGAACGGACAAGACCGGACAAGACCGAACAAGACCGGACAAGACCGGACAAGACCCAGACAAGACCGGACAAGACCGGACAAGACCCGGAGAAGACCGGACAAGACCCAGACAAGACCGGACAAGACCGGACAAGACCCGGACAAGACCCGGACAAGACCCGGACAAGACCCGGACAAGAACGGACAAGACCCGGACAAGAACGGACAAGACCGGACAAGACCGGACAAGACCGGACAAGACCCAGACAAGACCGGACAAGACCGGACAAGACCGGACAAGACCGGACAAGACCGGACAAGACCCAGACAAGACCCAGACAAGACCGGACAAGACCCGGTCAAGACCGGACATGACCCAGACAAGACCCAGACAAGATCGGACAAGACCGGACAAGACCGGACAAGACCGGACAAGACCCAGACAAGACCGGACAAGACCCGGACAAGACCCGGTCAAGACCGGACATGACCCAGACAAGACCGGACAAGACCGGACAAGACCGGACAAGACCCAGACAAGACCGGACAAGACCGAACAAGACCGGACAAGACCCAGACAAGACCGGACAAGACCCGGACAAGACCGGACAAGACCGTACAAGACCGGACAAGACCGGACAAGACCGGACAAGACCCGGACAAGACCCGGACAAGAACGGACAAGACCCGGATAAGAACGGACAAGACCCGGACAAGAACGGACAAGACCGGACAAGACCCGAACAAGACCGAACAAGACCGGACAAGACCAGACAAGACCCAGACAAGAACGGACAAGACCCGGACAAGACCGAACAAGACCGGACAAGACCGGACAAGACCGGACAAGACCCAGACAAGACCGGACAAGACCGAACAAGAACGGACAAGACCGGACAAGACCCAGACAAGACCGGACAAGACCCGGACAAGACCCGGTCAAGACCGGACATGACCCAGACAAGACACAGACAAGATCGGACAAGACCGGACAAGACCGGACAAGACCCAGACAAGACCGGACAAGACCGAACAAGACCGGACAAGACCCAGACAACACCGGACAAGACCGGACAAGACCGGACAAGACCCAGACAAGACCGGACAAGACCGGACAAGACCCAGACAAGACCGGACAAGACCCAGACAAGACCGGACAAGACCGGACGAGACCCAGACAAGACCGAAAAAGACCGGACAAGACCGGACAAGACCGGACAAGACCCAGACAACACCGGACAAGACCGGACAAGACCGGACAAGACCGGATGAGACCCAGACAAGACCGGACAAGACCGGACAAGACCGGACAAGACCCAGACAACACCGGACAAGACCCGAACAAGACCGAACAAGACCGGACAAGACCAGACAAGACCCAGACAAGAACGGACAAGACCCGGACAAGACCGAACAAGACCAGGCAAGACCCAGACAAGACCGGACAAGACCCGGACAAGAACGGACAAGACCGGACAAGACCGGACGATACCCAGACAAGACCGGACAAGACCCAGACAAGCCCGGACAAGACCGGACAAGACCCGGACAAGACCGGACAAGACCCAGACAAGACCGGACAAGACCGAACAAGACCGGACAAGACCGGACAAGACCCGGACAAGACCGGACAAGACCCGGACAAGACCGGACAAGACCGGACAAGACCCGGACAAGACCGGACAAGACCGGACAAGACCCAGACAACACCGGACAAGACCGGACAAGACCCAGACAAGACCGGACAAGACCCAGACAAGACCGGACAAGACCCGGACAAGACCGGACAAGACCCGGACAAGACCGGACAAGACCGGACAAGACCCAGACAACACCGGACAAGACCCGGACAAGACCGGACAAGACCGAACAAGACCGGACAAGACCGGACAAGACCCGGACAAGACCGGACAAGACCCGGACAAGACCGGACAAGACCGGACAAGACCGGACAAGACCCGGACAAGACCGGACAAGACCGGACAAGACCCAGACAAGACCGGACAAGACCGAACAAGACCGGACAAGACCCAGACAAGACCGGACAAGACCCGGACAAGACCCGGACAAGACCCGGTCAAGACCGGACATGACCCAGACAAGATCGGACAAGACCGGACAAGACCGGACAAGACCGGACAAGACCCAGACTAGACCGGACAAGACCGAACAAGACCGGACAAGACCGGACAAGACCGGACAAGACCCAGACTAGACCGGACAAGACCCAGACAAGAACGGACAAGACCCGGACAAGACCGGACATGACCGGACAAGACCCAGACTAGACCGGACAAGACCGAACAAGACCGGACAAGACCCAGACAACACCGGACAAGACCGGACAAGACCGGACAAGACCCAGACAAGACCGGACAAGACCGGACAAGACCCAGACAAGACCGGACAAGACCCAGACAAGACCGGACAAGACCGGACGAGACCCAGACAAGACCGAAAAAGACCGGACAAGACCGGACAAGACCGGACAAGACCGGACAAGACCCAGACAACACCGGACAAGACCGGACAAGACCGGACAAGACCGGATGAGACCCAGACAAGACCGGACAAGACCGGACAAGACCCAGACAACACCGGACAAGACCCGAACAAGACCGAACAAGACCAGGCAAGACCCAGACAAGACCGGACAAGACCCGGACAAGAACGGACAAGACCGGACAAGACCGGACGATACCCAGACAAGACCGGACAAGACCCAGACAAGCCCGGACAAGACCGGACAAGACCCGGACAAGACCGGACAAGACCCAGACAAGACCGGACAAGACCGAACAAGACCGGACAAGACCGGACAAGACCGGACA
>NW_027601564.1:20442-56442 GCF_053455715.1 Rhinoraja longicauda
TGTAAAGGAGAAAAGGGGATTTAAGGGTTAAGGTGTATGACCAAATGCTACATGAAGATGAACTGTCACTAAATTAAAATGCATACCTCAGATGCTGGCAAGTCTACCTCTGTGTAGATGCTGGCTTGAGATTGCAGAAGGGGTGTTGTAATCTTACAAAGGACAGGATACGGATACAGAAGAGCACCGAGTTGACTTGAGCCTCTTAACAATTACCACAAGGTTGAACCCCAGGAAGATGTGTTTATGTTGATAGACTGAGCCTTGTTACAATCACTCTAAAGTTGAGCGCTAGGAAGATGTGTTTATGTTAATATACTCAATTGTTAACCTCGGACAATGGCCAGTGATAGTGGGTGATGATTCATTGAACTCCCATCCCTCTTGCAAGACCACCTGTCTGGGGTGTCTGGTTCTGTTATCACTTCTAAAAACCCATTGTATTTGGTGCATAAAAAGGTTGCTGAAACACTCTGTAAGTGAGTGGGGTCTTCGAGTAGCTGCTAGTATGCGAGCATACTAGTTGCAGCTCTCCCACTCCCGCTGGCGTAATAAAGACTCTAATGTTTTACCACTTTATGGTATTGTTGTCTGTCTATTAGAATCGAACTTTAACAGGAATATGGCAGGCTTAACATTCATTATTTCATTGTTAGAAACACCACATTTGTCTGCGTGTAGCTGGTCCTCATCTATATTTGCCAGCTTGCCTCTTGACATTGAAAATGGCCTTCCCCAATTCCAGACCTTAACTTTCAGACCAACCTGATCCCTTTTCCTCATGACCTTGAAACTTAAGAATTGTCATCTGTCGCTCCAAAATGTTCTCCCACTGACCCTTCAACCACTAGCCAGGCTACACTCCCTAACATTTGGTCCAATACTACCCCTTTCCCAAAACGGCTGTGCGGTGCAACCTAGGCATACTTTAGAAAATTGCACCCATTTTAAAATGTGATATTATAGAGAAAGCTCTATTTTTTTCTCTATAGAAAATCTCTATTTTGGATACGATTGGAATTCCACAGATTTACCACTCTCTGACTGAAAAGGTTTTTCCTCATCCCTGTTCTAAATGGCCTACCCCTTATTCTTAAACTGTGGCCCCTGGTTCTGGACTTCCCCAACATTGGGAACATGTTTCCTGCCTCTAACGTGTCCAACCCCTTAATAATCTTATATGTTTCAATAAGATCCCCTCTCATCCTGATGCTGGATTATACTGTAGACACAAAATGCTGGAGTACCTGCAAAGGGTTTGAAGATGGGTCCCGACCCGAAACGTCAGCTATTCCTTTTCTCCAGAGATGCTGCCAGTAGCATCATTTCTCCTGAAATGCTGTTACTCTAGCATTTTGTCTAAAACCCCTAATGATTTCCGTGCCCCTACGCCCAAATCCTAACACAATACCAGGTCAGGCCATCAATAACAAACAATGTGACTAGAATCAAATCCTATGTCAGACAGGTACCTCTGACATCACCACATTATTACGGTATTTTCAGAATCAACAGGTTTTACTGCAGGCTTGGTGACCCTCCAAATTAATGAAGATATGCTGGTGTTGGGTCTCCTGCCACTTTATCCCAGCATCAGCGAGCAAACCATTGGCTGCCTTTTCAGGACACATTCCGGCCCCACTGACAATAAGTAACTGTGGCCAGAGGCATGCATAAAGGAATAGCCTGCTATGAAATGAACTGTTCAGATTGTTCAGGTAGAACACCGCACAACTATATCATCAAATTCAACAACTCGGGAACCATTTGACAACAGGACGAGAATAAACACATTCTCCGGCCATAGTCAAGAAGCTGAGAGCAATTTGACCGGTTTACATTAAAGCTTCAGCATCACACATTCAGAAGTTATGAAACAAAGACAACAAGTCCACAGATTTTCCTGCATAATTTTACATAATCTCCTCCGCCCAACAAACCCGCACCTCCAATTACTTGAGCAAGCAACACATTCTCCAACCATTTGTAATTGATCAATACGTGTTAAAAATTGCTGAAACATTCGCCAAAGCAGGGAACTGGATTCCAAACATCACAACCAGAATAAAACACAAACTATCATCACACGGTTTGACATTAGTGATGTGAACTGTGGCACTCAGCGTTTATTACAAAGGACAACATCACAGGCTTCAATTTGTACCTATTGAAGATAGTCCTCAGATGGAGGTACGATGGTTCCACCATCCTCTCACACTGCACCCCACAGTCCCTCACACACACCCGGCCCAGTCCCCCACACACGCCCGGCCCACAGTCCCTCACACACGTCCGGCCCACAGTCCCTCACACACGCCCGGCCCACAGTCCCTCACACACACCCGGCCCAGTTCCCCACACACGCCCGGCCCAGTCCCCCACACACGCCCGGCCCAGTCCCCCACACACGCCCGGCCCACAGTCCCCCACACACACCCGGCCCAGTCCCCCACACACGCCCGGCCCACAGTCCCTCACACACACCCGGCCCAGTCCCCCACACACGCCCGGCCCAGTCCCCCACACACGCCCGGCCCAGTCCCCCACACACGCCCGGCCCACAGTCCCCCACACACACCCGGCCCAGTCCCCCACACACGCCCGGCCCACAGTCCCTCACACACGCCCGGCCCACAGTCCCCCACACACACCCGGCCCAGTCCCCCACACACGCCCGGCCCACAGTCCCTCACACACACCCGGCCCACAGTCCCCCACACACGCCCGGCCCACAGTCCCTCACACACGCCCGGCCCACAGTCCCTCACACACGCCCGGCCCACAGTCCCCCACACACGCCCGGCCCACAGTCCCTCACATACACCCGGCCCAGTCCCCCACACACGCCCGGCCCACAGTCCTCCACACACACCCGGCCCAGTCCCCCACACACGCCCGGCCCACAGTCCCTCACACACGCCCGGCCCACAGTCCCTCACACACGCCCGGCCCACAGTCCCTCACATACACCCGGCCCAGTCCCCCACACACGCCCGGCCCACAGTCCCTCACACACGCCCGGCCCACAGTCCCCCACACACGCCCGGCCCACAGTCCCTCACATACACCCGGCCCAGTCCCCCACACACGCCCGGCCCACAGTCCCCCACACACACCCGGCCCAGTCCCCCACACACGCCCGGCCCACAGTCCCTCACACACGCCCGGCCCACAGTCCCTCACACACGCCCGGCCCACAGTCCCTCACACACGCCCGGCCCACAGTCCCCCACACACGCCCGGCCCACAGTCCCTCACATACACCCGGCCCAGTCCCCCACACACGCCCGGCCCACAGTCCCCCACACACACCCGGCCCAGTCCCCCACACACGCCCGGCCCACAGTCCCCCACACACACCCGGCCCAGTCCCCCACACACGCCCGGCACACAGTCCCTCACACACGCCCGGCCCACAGTCCCCCACACACGCCCGGCCCACAGTCCCCCACACACGCCCGGCCCACAGTCCCCCACACACGCCCGGCCCAGTCCCCCACACACGCCCGGCCCACAGTCCCCCACACACGCCCGGCCCACAGTCCCCCACACACGCCCGGCCCACAGTCCCCCACACACGCCCAGCCCCCCTCTCACATACGCCCGGCCCCTCTCACACACGCCCGGCCCACAGTCTCTCACATACGCCGGCCCAGTCCCCACACACATCCGGCCCACAGTCCCCCACACACGCCCGGCCCACAGTCCCCCACACACGCCCGGCCCAGTCCCCCACACACGCCCGGCCCAGTCCCCCACTCACGCCCGGCCCAGTCCCCCACACACACCCGGCCCACAGTCCCCACACACGCCCGGCCCCTCTCACACACGCCCGGCCCACAGTCCCCCACACACACCCGGCCCACAGTCCCTAACACACGCCCAGTCCACAGTCCCCCACACACGCCCAGCCCCCCTCACACACACGCCCGGCCCGTCTCACACACGCCCGGCCCACAGTCCCCCACACACACCCGGCCCACAGTCCCCCACACACGCCCGGCCCAGTCCCCCACTCACGCCCGGCCCACAGTCCCCCACACACGCCCGGCCCACAGTCCCCCACACACGCCCAGCCCCCCTCTCACATACGCCCGGCCCCTCTCACACACGCCCGGCCCACAGTCTCTCACATACGCCGGCCCAGTCCCCACACACATCCGGCCCACAGTCCCCCACACACGCCCGGCCCACAGTCCCCCACACACGCCCGGCCCAGTCCCCCACACACGCCCGGCCCAGTCCCCCACTCACGCCCGGCCCAGTCCCCCACACACACCCGGCCCACAGTCCCCACACACGCCCGGCCCCTCTCACACACGCCCGGCCCACAGTCCCCCACACACACCCGGCCCACAGTCCCTAACACACGCCCAGTCCACAGTCCCCCACACACGCCCAGCCCCCCTCACACACACGCCCGGCCCGTCTCACACACGCCCGGCCCACAGTCCCCCACACACACCCGGCCCACAGTCCCCCACACACGCCCGGCCCAGTCCCCCACTCACGCCCGGCCCACAGTCCCCCACACACGCCCGGCCCACAGTCCCCCACACACACCCGGCCCACAGTCCCCCACACACGCCCGGCCCCTCTCACACACGCCCGGCCCAGTCCCCCACACACGCCCGGCCCAGTCCCCACACACACCCGGCCCACAGTCCCCCACACACGCCCGGCCCACAGTCCCCCACACACACCCGGCCCACAGTCCCCCACACACGCCCGGCCCAGTCCCCCACACACGCCCGGCCCAGTCCCCACACACACCCGGCCCACAGTCCCCCACACACGCCCGGCCCACAGTCCCTCACACACACCCGGCCCAGTCCCCCACACATGCCCAGCCCACAGTCCCCCACACACGCCCGGCCGCCAGTCCCCACACACGCCCGGCCCACAGCCCCCCACACACGCCCGGCCCCTCTCACACACGCCCGGCCCACAGTCCCTAACACACGCCCAGTCCACAGTCCCCCACACACGCCAGGCCCCTCTCACACACGCCAGGTCCCTCTCACACACGCCAGGCCCCTCTCACACACGCCCGGCCCCTCTCACACACGCCCGGCCCACCGTCCCCCACACACGCCCGGCCCACCATCCCTCACACACGCCCGGCCCACAGTCCCTCACACACGCCCGGCCCAGTCCCCCACACACGCCCGGCCCACAGTCCCTCACACACGCCCGGCCCACAGTCCCTCACACACGCCCGGCCCACAGTCCCCCACACACGCCATCTCTCTGGCTCTTCACACTGTCCTAACTCACCTGGAGGGACAGGGCACATACATGAGGATGCTATTCATTAACTATAGCTCTGCCTTCAACATGGTCATCCCCACCATTCTCATCACCAAACTCCACCAGCTAGGCCTCAGCTCGTCGTTATGCGACTGGATCCTGAACTTCCTGCTGGAGCGACCGCAGGCAGTGAGAATGGGCCCGCACCTGTCCTCCACTAACACCCTGAGTACCGGCACACCACAGGGCTGTGTTCTGAGCCCCATGCTCTACTCCCTCTTCACACACGACTGTGTTCCTGCATTCGACACCAACACCATTGTCAAGTTTGCAGACGACACAACGGTGATCGGGCTGATCACCAACGGGGATGAAACAAACTATAGAGCGGAGGTGCAGAACCTGGCGGACTGGTGTTCAGATACCACCAGATACCTGTCCTAAATACTACCAAGACCAAGGAGCTGATCATCAACTTCCGTAGGTCACACAACGGGGAATACGCCCCGATCTTTATCAACGGGGACAGTGTGGAGAGGGTGTCCAGCTTCAAGTTTCTGGGCACTCACATTTCGGAGGACCTAACATGGTCCAATAACACTGCTGCGCTGGTCAAGAAGGCACAGCAACAACTGTTCTACCTGAGAACACTGAAGAAGTCTGGTCTACCCCAACAGCTGCTGACGACCTTCTACCGCTGCACCATAGAGAGCATCCTAACGCATGGCATCCCTGTGTGGTACCTCAGCTGCACGG
Source organism: Rhinoraja longicauda (assembly GCF_053455715.1). Taxonomy (NCBI): domain Eukaryota; kingdom Metazoa; phylum Chordata; class Chondrichthyes; order Rajiformes; family Arhynchobatidae; genus Rhinoraja; species Rhinoraja longicauda. Next base: position 26,449 of record NW_027601564.1, read on the forward strand.
AGGCAGAGAGGAAAGCTCTTCAGCGGGTAGTCCATAGAGCTCAGAGGACCATCGGAACACAGCTACCGGCCTTGGAGGGCATCTACAATACACGATACCTCAGAAAAGCCACTAGCATCCACAAAGACTCATCACACCCCTGCAACAGTCTGTTCAAACTTCTACCATCGGGCAGACGATACAAGGCCTTCTACGCCTGCACCTCCAGACTCAGGAACAGCGTCATCCCCAGGGCCATAGCTGCTATGAACCGGTCCTGCTGAGCCGGATGGTCACATCGCACAGTGAACTGGCACAGATCTACTTGCACTTTATTCTGTTTTAAAACTGTTCTAATTTGTTTAATTGGGTTGTTTAAATTAATACTGACTAGTTAATTAAATGATTGCATCGTATGGGAGGCGCATTCCCAATCTCGTTGTACCTCTGTACAATGACAATAAAGATATATTGTATTGTATTATATACACGCCCGTCCCCCCTCACACACCCAGCCCCCCCCTCACACATGCCTGGCCCACTGTCCCTCACACCCCCAGCCCCCCTTACACACAACCAGCCCTCCTCCCATGTCCTCTTCCCTCTCACACACTCAGTCACAGTTATAAAAGCATGGAAACAGGCCCTTCAGTCCAACACAAACACGTTTATACTCCATTCAAGCTAGTCCAATTTGTTGACCCTGTCTTCATCCAACTATTTTAAAGCTAATAGAACTTTGGTTCTGGATCCCAAAAGGCTTGCGCACTGACACTTCACTAACTTGCACTTCCCAATTTCTTAAGAGTCGATCAATCTTTGCCCTCACCCTTGTAGGGCTTCCTCCACATTGCCTAAGGAAACTTTCCTCAACACATTTGACAAATTCCACCCCATTGACACTAGGGCAGTCCCAGTCTATATTGGGAAAGTTAAAATCCCCTACAATGACAAAGGATACTCGACCGGGGAGACCGAAGATAGGAAGAGCCATAGTAGTGGGTGACTCCATTGTCCGAGGTACAGACAGTAGATTCTGTGGCGGCAGGCGGTACTTGAGGTTGGTCTGTTGCCTCCCTGGTGCCAGGGTTCAAGACATCACGGACCGGCTTCAGAACATCCTAGCGAGGGAAGGCGATCAACCGGAAGTAGTTGTGCACGTGGGCACGAACGACGGCGGGAGGAAGAGGAAGGAGATACTGCAACGTGAGTTAGAGAGTTGGGAAGAAGACTGAGAAGTAGGACATTGAGGGTGGTTGTCTCTGGACTGTTACCTGTACCTCGTGCTGGTGAGGGCAGGAACAGAGAGATCGGGGATATGAATGTATCAACAGTTCAACAGTCAACAGAGCTTTATTTGTCATTCGGTACCAAGGTACCGAACGAAACTACATAGCAGTCACACAAAAAAGAACACAAGACACACGACCCCAACACAAACGTCCATCACAGTGACTCCAACCACCCCCTCACTGTGATGGAGGCAACAAAACTTCCACTCTCTTCCCCACGCACCCACGGACAGACAGCTCGTCCCCGACTGACCCGCACAGTCCCCGCAAGGGGATGGAAGTCCCCGCGGCCGAGCCGCACCGGGTGCTGAAACGTCTCGCGGCCGAGCCGGGCGATGGAAGGCCCCGCGACCGAGCCTTGCGCAGCTAAGTCCCGTGGCCGAGCCGCACCGGGCGATGTTAAGTCCCGTGGCCGAGCCGCACCGGGCGATGGAAGGTCCCGTGGCCGAGCCGCACCCCACGCCGTGAGGAAGAGACCTAAAAGAGAAAGGTTTCCCCCCCACCCCCACACCACCACCCCCCACACATACACAACCAAAAAAACAAAAACCATCCCAACACCGACACACAACAAAAAAAAAGGAAAAAAGACGAACAGACTGCTAGCGAGCCGCAGCCGTTAGGCGCCGCCACTTCCGAACGGGTATGGCTGAGGGGCTGAGGGGATTTAGATTTCTAGACCACTGGGATCTCTTCTGGGGTAGGGGTGACCTATACAAAATGGACGGGTTGCACCTTAACAGCAGGGGACCAACATTCTGGCAGGCAGAACTTCTAGTGCTACACGTGTGGCTTTAAATTAAGTAGTGGGGGGGAGGGGGTTGACAAATTGGGAATATGGAGATGGAGTTAATAGAGAAGCGAAAACAGGAGAAATTGCAAAAGACTCTCGAATAAATGAGAAGGGAAGTTCGAGATGGGATACGAGAGTAAGGTGTGAGAGGGGAGATGAATACAGAAGTTAAAGTGTTGTATTTAAACGCACAAAGTATAAAAAAAATAAAGTGGATGAGCTTGAGGCTCAGTTAGACATTGGCAAGTATGACGTTGTGGGAATCACTGAGACATGGCTACAAGAGGACCAGGGCTGGGAACTAAATATTCAGGGGTACACAACGTATAGAAAAGGCAGACAGGTGGCAGAGGGGGTGGGGTCGCTCTGTTGGTAAGGAATGATAATTCACTCCCTTGCAAGGGGTGACATAGAATCAGGAGATGTAGAATCAGTATGGATAGAGATGAGGAATTGTAAGGGTTAAAAAGACCCTAATGGGAGTTATCTACAGGTCCCCAAACAGTAGCCTCGACATAGGGTGCAAGTTGAATCAAGAGCTAAAATTGGCGTGTCACAAACGTAATGCTACGGTGGTTATGGGAGATTTCAACATGCAGGTAGACTGGGAAAATCAGGTTGGTAATGGACCCCAGGAAAGAGAGTTTGTGGAGTGCCTCCGAGATGGATTCTTAGAACAGCTTGTACTGGAGCCTACCAGGGAGAAGGCAATTCTGGACTTAGTGTTGTGTAATGAACCTGATCTGATAAGGGGACTAGAGGTAAAAGAGCCATTAGGAGGCAGTAATCACAATACGATAAGTTTTACTCTACAAATTGAGAAGGGGAGAAGGGAATATCGGAAGTGTCAGTATTACAGTATAACAAAGGGGATTACAGAGGCATGAGGCAGGAGCTGGCCAGATTTGACAGGAAGGAGGCCCTCGCAGGGAAGATGGTGGAACAGCAATGACAGGTATTCCTGGGAACAATGCAGAAGTTGCAGGATCAATTTATCCCAAAGAGGAGGAAAGATTCTAAGGGGATTAAGAGGCACCCGTGGCTGACAAGGGAAGTCAAGGACAGCATAAAAATAAAAGAGAAGAGGTACAACATAGCAAAGAAGAGTGGGAAGCCAGAGGATTGGGAATCTTTTAAAGAGCAACAGAAGATGACTAAGAAGGCAATATGGGGAAAAAGATGAGGTACGAGGGTAAGCTAGCCAATAATATAAAGGAGGATAGTAAAAGCTTTTTTTGGTATTGTGAAGAGGGAAAAAATAGTCAAGGCAAATGTGGGTCCCTTGGAGACAGAAGCAGGGGAATTTATTATGGGGAACAAGGAAATGGCAGATGAGTTGAACCGGTACTTTGGATCTGTCTTCACTAAGGAAGATACAAACAATCTCCCAGATGTTCTAGTGACCAGAGGTCCTAGGGTGACGGAGGAACTGAAGGAAATCCACATTAGGCAGGAAATGGTGTTGAGTAGACTGATGGGACTGAAGGCTGATAAATCCCCAGGGCCTGATGGTCTGCATCCCAGGGTACTTAAGGAGGTGGCTCTAGAAATTGTGGATGCATTGGTGATCATTTTCCAATGTTCTATAGATTCAGGATCAGTTCCTGTGGATTGGAGGGTAGCTAATGTTATCCCATTTTTTAAGAAAGGAGGGAGAGAGAAAACAGGAAATTATAGACCAGTTATTCTGACATCAGTGGTGGGGATGATGCTGGAGTCAATTATAAAAGACAAAATTGCAGAGCATTTGGATAGCAGTAACAGGATCGTTCCGAGTCAGCATGGATTTACGAAGGGAAAATCATGCTTGACTAATCTTCTGGAATTTTTTGAGGATGTAACTAGGAAGATATACAGGGGACAGCCAGTGGATGAAAGCCTTCGACAGGGTCCCACATAGGAGATTAGTGGGAAAAATTAGAGCACATGGTATTGGGGGTAGGGTACTGACATGGAAAGAAAATCGGTTGATAGACAGAAAGCAAAGAGTGGGGATAAATGGGTCCCTTTCAGAATGGCAGGCAAAGGCTCAGTGCTGGGACTGCAGCTATTTACAATATACATTAATGACTTGGATGAAGGGATTAAAAGTACGATTAGCAAATTTGCAGATGATACAAAGCTGGGTGGTAGTGTGAACTGTGAGGAAGATGCTATGAGGTTGCATGTTGACTTGGACAGGTTGTGTGAATGGGCGGATGCATGGCAGATGCAGTTTAATGTGGATAAGTGTGAGGTTATCCACTTTGGTGGTAAGAATAGGAAGGCAGATTATTATCTGAATAGAGTCAAGTTAGGAAAAGGGGACATACAACGAGATCTGGGTGTCCTAGTACATCAGTCACTGAAAGGAAGCATGTAGGTACAGCAGGCAGTGAAGAAAGCCAATGGAATGTTGGCCTTCATAACAAGAGGAGTTGAGTATAGGAGCAAAGAGGTCCTTCTGCAGTTGTACAGGGCCCTAGTGAGACCGCACCTGGAGAACTGTGTCTAGGTTCCCGGAATCGTGGGACTGTCGTATGTTGAAAGACTGGAGCGACTAGGCTTGTATATACTGGAATTTAGAAGGATGAGAGGGGATCTTATCGAAACATATAAGAATATTAAGGGGTTGGACACGTGAGAGGCAGGAAACATGTTCCCAATATTGGGGGAGTCTAGAACCAGGGCCACAGTTTAAGAATAAGGGGGAGGCCATTTAGAACGGAGATGAGGAAAAAAGTTTTCAGTCAGAGAGTTGTAAATCTGTAGAATTCTCTGCCTCAGAAGTGGGTGGAGACCAATTCTCTGAATGCATTCAAGAGAGAATGGCCTCCTCCTGCACCTATTGTCTATTGTCTATGTCACCTCAGACCTTGACCTTGCCTGCAGCAACTGTACCCTGGAACATGAAGCTGCCAGTCCTGTCAACTCACACAGCCCAGGTTTCTGTAACATCCTAGTCACCATTCCTATCCACGCCCAGATTTTATCTACCTTATCCACCAGGTCTCTTACATTACATTAAATAAATTCATTTGAATCCAACGGTCCTTCCTTGCTCCCTGCAGTGCTCCTGACTATTCTATCGATGGAACATGCTTTCATCGACTTCCAGCCCCTCACTTGCCTCACTCCTGCTATGGATTCCATCTCTCTACTCTGCTCTCTTCACACACAGCTCTCGTTCCATGCTCTTTTAAATACACCAAGACTTTAATTCCATGCTCACTTTCACAAACCAGGCTCCAGTTTCACCTACCTCTCATATACCAGAGCCGCAGTTCCACACTCACTATCACACCAACGTGCCACAGTTTCACACTCACTATCACACCAACGTGCCACAGTTCCACACTCACTATCACACCAACGTGCCACAGTTCCACACTCACTATCACACCAAGGGGCCACAGTTTCACACTCACTATCACACCAAGGGTCCACAGTTCCACACTATCACACCAAGGGTCCACAGTTCCACACTCTCTATCACACCAAGGGTCCACAGTTCCACACTCTCTATCACATCAAGGGTCCACAGTTCCACACTATCACACCAAGGGTCCACAGTTCCACACTCTCTATCACATCAAGGGTCCACAGTTCGACTATCACATCAAGGGTCCACAGTTCCACACTATCACATCAAGGGGCCACAGTTCCACACTCACTATCACATCAAGGGGCCACAGTTTCACACTCACTATCACACCAAGGGGCCACAGTTCCACACTATCACACCAACGTGACACAGTTCCACACTCACTATCACACCAAGGTGCCACAGTTTCACACTCACTATCACACCAACGTGCCACAGTTCCGCACTCACTATCACACCAACGTGTCACAGTTCCACACTCACTATCACACCAAGGGGCCACAGTTCCACACTATCACACCATGGGGCCACAGTTCCACACTCACTATCACACCAAGGAGCCACAGTTTCACACTCACTATCACACCAACGTGCCACAGTTCCGCACTCACTATCACACCAACGTGCCACAGTTCCACACTCACTATCACACCAAGGAGCCACAGTTTCACACTCACTATCACACCAACGTGCCACAGTTCCACACTCACTATCACACCAAGGAGCCAAAGTTTCACACTCACTATCACACCAACGTGCCACAGTTCCACACTATCACACCAAGGGTCCACAGTTCCACACTCTCTATCACACCAAGAGTCCACAGTTCCACACTCTCTATCACACCAAGGGTCCACAGTTCCACACTATCACACCAAGGGTCCACAGTTCCACACTCTCTATCACACCAAGGGTCCACAGTTCCACACTCTCTATCACCACACCAAGGGTCCACAGTTCCACACTATCACACCAAGGGGCCACAGTTCCACACTTTCGTTCTCTGCATTTTTTAAACAATAAAATCTCCCTTTGTATATCCCAAAGGTGAAATATTCAAGTGTCTTGTTAATCCAGAATACTCAGCACTTCCTTGATGCCAGACTAGTATATTTTCCATACTGGGGCCTCAGTGTGATACCACTACTAGAATAAAGTAGAGAGGAATGTAACCATGGAAGGTATTTATTCACAAAATGCTGGAGTAACTCAGCAGGTCAGGCAGCATCTCGGGAGAGAAGTAATCCCATTCCTTCTCTCCCGAGATGCTGCCTGACCTGCTGAGTTACTCCAGCATTTTGTGAATAAATACCTTCGATTTGTACCAGCATCTGCAGTTATTTTCTTATATGTAACCATGGAAACTGTTTGCAAGTGAGAAAGCACTAGCACATAGAAAGGAGATTGAACACCCAATGGACCGAACGTCCTGGAAGTGCAATGTTAATGCAACTCGGCTCCAAGCATTAACTGTGCATCAAGGGGAAATCACTGCTCACGACACGTGAAATGGCCATCATTTGTTCAAATTAACTCAAAGCTGAACATCTATCATCACCCAACAGCTCAAATCTAAAGTCTAAGTTTATCCACAAACAAAATAATTCAATGTAAACATCAAAAGAATGCATGAAAATTGGAAGTGGAGAGAATAAAGCCACAGCTCTAAAACATTCAAGAGCTGTTTCAACATCTCTCAGCAAACTGACAGTTCTCATCTCTGGGGCATTTCATACTTTTATTTCTCACTCGTCTCTGAGAGAATCATGATGGAAAGAAAATTGAAAATAACAGTTATGTCACTGGATATAAGGATGATCTTTCTTTGAAGTGTAAGATGTTTTTTTACAGTGGTTACACAGAGTGTCTGTCAGAATCGTACAGGATGGAAAGAGACCACCTGATCTCACTCATCTATACTGAGCAGTGGGCTCCCTGATAGGTATTGACAGGGTGGACTCCCTTCTGTGGTATTTATCTCACATCCACGTGCATCGATCATACCAATCTGGAGGACACATAACTACACTTCATTTGTGAAGCTGAATAAATTTACGTTAATAAAGTGATTGGCCCATTTATTACAGGAAATGCTTTCTGTAGATGTGTTGCTGTTATCTACTGCAGATCAATCGAAGAATCAACTAGATGAAAAAGACATGAAGCTGAAGATTGAAGATAGCAAGAGGCAAGATTTAACTAAAGGAGGTACTATGAAGAGCCACATGGTAAAAAGGGGTTTGACTGCTGAAGAAATGCTCAAAACACTAGTGCTTATGAGTCTTAGTCGGTTTGACAACGGCACGGTAGCGCAGCGGTAGAGTTGCTGCTTTACAGCGAATGCAGCGCCGGAGACTCAGGTTCGATCCTGACTATAGGTGCTGCACTGTAAGGAGTTTGTACGTTCTCCCCGTGACCTGCGTGGGTTTTCTCCGAGATCTTCGGTTTCCTCCCACACTCCAAAGACGTACAGGTATGTAGGTTAATTGGCTGGGTAAAATGTTAAAAAAAAAAATTAAAATTGTCCCTAGTGGGTGTAGGATAGTGTTAATGTGCAGGGATCGCTGGGCGGCACGGACTTGGTGGGCCGAAAAGGCCTGTTTCCAGCTGTATATATATGATATGATATGATATGATATGACTTCAAACAAACACAGTGCAGAAAAAGTATAGCCATTCAAATTAAATTGCAACTAGCAGACTGAAACTACAAAGTGAGAAAATTAGGACAGATATCAGAAAGGTTTTTTCTTTTGATCAGAGTATAAATTTTGTTTTCAAGATTTGAAATAAAGAGAAAGGAGGAAGCCGCAACCTCGAAGTGATGACTCTGAGAAAGTCCACAGCATGCGTGGTGCAACCCGTCAATCCAGCCGTTCATTCTCTTTATGGACTTTCAAATGAAGAAAGACTGGATAGACTGGGCTTGTACTCGCTGGAATTTAGAAGACTGAGGGGGGATCTTATAGAAACATATAAAATTCTTAAGGGGTTGGAGAGGCTAGATGCGGGAAGATTGTTCCCGATGTTGGGGGAGTCCAGAACCAGGGGTCACAGCTTAAGGATAAGGGGGAAGTCTTTTAGGACCGAGATGAGAAAACATTTCTTCACACAGAGAGTGGTGAGTCTGTGGAATTCTCTGCCACAGAAGGTAGTTGAGGCCAGTTCATTGGCTATATTTAAGAGGGCCCTTGTGGCTAAAGGGATCAGGGGTATGGAGAGACGGCAGGTACAGGTTACTGAGCTGGATGATCAGCCATGATCAAATTGAATGGCGGTGCAGGCTCGAAGGGCCGAATGGCCTACTCCTGCACCCATTTTCTATGTAGTGACCAAAATAATGCAGAAATATCCAGCGATTTAAATAAGCATTTGTACTATGAATGCAAACACACAGGCACACAGAAACAGACATTCATACACACACACATACCACAAACAGCACAATTCAGGAGCACACTTTAATTAGGAAATCAATCAGTCAATGCTGGGACACTAAATGAAAGCAGCAAATAACACAAGAGAAAATCATGGAGACACAAGAGACTGCAGATGCTGAAATCATGAGTAAAAAACAAACAGTCAGAGGAATTCAGTGGGTCAGACAGCATCTGTGGGAAATTAACAGATAACTGTTGGGGTGGGGACACTTCTCCTGACTGACTGAGAAGAGGGGAGATCTCCCGTCTCCTCCGTCAGTCTGAAGAACGGTCCTGGCCCCAGCACCTTACTTTTTGCAAAAGTAAGGTTCCTCCAGCACCTTACTTTTTGCAAAATGTCACCAAGTTCTCCCAAGCAAACAGCTACAGAAGATGGACAAATGACCTCTCTCCTAAGTTTATCCTTCCCAAACCATGGTGTGCCCAACATGCTTAGACCAAGGAAAAACCCACCTGGAAATCCACCTGCGAAGCATATGGAAAGAGAAAATACTGACATCAAGTTCAATACCACAACCAGACCTGCCACTCCTTCACTTAACAACAAGCAGCTTCAAACAAACAGCATTTCAATTGAATGTAAATTCTAATTGAAAATTAACCAAGTTAGTGGCAGCATTATGAGGCTTATTGACAGGAAATTTAGACAACTTCAACAAAATACATCCCACAAGCAATGTATTCAACTTTAAATCTGAGAGAGCTGGATTTAGACAATATCATAATAGGTCTTTGTCAAATATTAAAATGGGAAATTGGGGCATCAATTCCTTAACATTAGCACAATTATAATATATTCTGCATCCACCTGCTGCAAGGTCAAACTTGGGATCACTGCAGAGTCAGATGCCTGACAAACCCTCAGGCAATGAAAATCAAAAACACTGCAAATGCAAGAAATCTTAAATAAAAATAGAAAATGTCTTTGACATGAAACGTGAACTCTGGTTCTATAGACGATAGACAATAGGTGCAGGAGTAGGCCATTCGGCCCTTTGAGGCAGCACCACCATTCAATGTGATCATGGCTGATCATTCTCAATCAGTACCCCGTTCCTGCCTTCTCCCCCATACCCCCTGACTATCCGTAAGAGCTCTCTCTTGAATGCATTCAGAGAATTGGCCTCCACTGCTTTCTGAGGCAGTGAATTCCACAGATTTACAACTCTCTGACTGAAAAGGGTTTTCCTCATCTCCGTTCTACAATACAATACAATACAATATATCTTTATTGTCATTGTACAGGGGTACAACGAGATTGGGAATGCGCCTCCCATACGATGCAATCATTTAATTAACTAGTCAGTATTAATTTAAACAACCCAATGAAACATATTAGAACAGTTTTAAAACAGAATAAAGTGCAAGTAGATCTGTGCCGGATCACTGTGCGATGTGACCATCCGGCTCAGCAGGACCGGTTCATACCAGCTATGGCCCCGGGGATGAAGCTGTTCCTGAGTCTGGAGGTGCGGGCGTAGAAGGCCTTGTATCGTCTGTTGCAGGGGTGTGAAGAGTCTTTGTGGATGCTAGTGGCTTTTCTGAGGCATCGTGTGTACCTCCAAGGCCGGTAGCTGTGTTCCGATGGTCCTCTGAGCTCTATGGACTACCCGCTGAAGAGCTTTCCTCTCTGCCTCCGTGCAGCTGAGGTACCACACAGGGATGCCATGCGTTAGGATGCTCTCTATGGTGCAGCGGTAGAATGTCGTCAGCAGCTGTTGGGGTAGACCAGACTTCTTCAGTGTTCTTAGGTAGAACAGTCATTGCTGTGCCTTCTTGAAGAGCGCAGCAGTGTTATTGGACCATGTTAGGTCCTCCGAAATGTGAGTGCCCAGAAACTTGAAGCTGGATACTCTCTCCACACTGTCCCCGTTGATAAAAATCGGGGCATATTCCCTGTTGTGTGACCTACGGAAGTTGATGATCAGCTCCTTGGTCTTGGTGGTATTTAGGGACAGGTTGTTATCAGAGCACCAGTCAGCCAGGTTCTGCACCTCCGCTCTGTATTTTGTTTCATCACCGTTGGTGATCAGCCCTATCACCGTTGTGTCATCTGCAAACTTGACAATGGTGTTGGTGTCGAATGCAGGAACACAGTCATGTGTAAATGGTCTACCCCTTATTCTTAAACTGTGGCCCCTGGTTCTGGAGTCCCCCAACATGTTTCCTGCCTCTAACGTGTCCAACCCCTTAATAATCTTATATGTTTCGATAAGATCTCCTCACATCCTTCTAAATTCCAGTGTATACAAGCCTAGCCGCTCCAGTCACCTAGTAAACCTACGCTGCACGCCCTCAATAGCAAGAATATCCTTCCTCAAATTTGGAGACCAAAACTGCACACAGTACTCCAGGTGCGGTCTCACTAGGGCCCTGTACAACTGCAGAAGGACCTCTTTGCTCCTATACTTGCTATTGAGGACGTGCAGCATAGGTTTACTAGGTTAATTCCCGGAATGGCGGGACTGTCGCATGTTGAAAGACTGGAGCGACTAGGCTTGTATACACTGGAATTTAGAAGGATGAGAGGGATCTTATCGAAACATATAGGATTATTAAGGGGTTGAACACATTAGAGGCAGGAAACATGTTCCCAGTGTTGGGAGAGTCCAGAACCAGGGCCCAGTTTAAGAATAAGGGGTAGGCCATTTAGAACGGAGATGAGGAAAAAATTTTCAGTCAGAGAGTTGTGAATCTGTGGAATGCTCTGCCTCAGAAGGCAGTGGAGGCCAATTCTCTGAATGCATTCAAGAGAGAGCTAGACAGAGCTCTTAAGGATAGCAGAGTCAGGGAGTATGGAGAGAAGGCAGGAACGGGGTACTGATTGAGAATGATCAGCCATGATCACATTGAATGGTGGTGCTGGCTCGAAGGGCCGAATGGCCTCCTCCTGCACCTATTGTCTATTGTCGATTGTCTATACTCAACTCCTCTTGTTATGAAGGCCAACATTCCATTGGCTTTCTTCACTGCCTGCTGTACCTGCATGCTTCCTTTCAGTGACTGATGTACTAGGACACCCAGATCTCGTTGTACATCCCCTTTTCCTAACATGACACCATTCAGATAATAATCTACCTTCTTATTCTTACCACCAAAGTGGATAACCTCACATTTATCCACATTAAACTGCATCTGCCATGCATCTGCCCACTCACACAACCTGTTCAAGTCACCCTGCATCCTCATAGCATCTTCCTCTGCAGCTCACACTGCTACCCAGCTTTGTATCATCTGCAAATTTGCTAACGGTACTTTTAATCCCTTTATCCAAGTTATTAATGTATATTGTAAATAGCTGTGGTTCCAGCACTGAGCCTTGCGGTACCCCACTAGTCACTGCCTGCCATTCTGAAAGGGACCCATTTTATACCCATTCTCTGCTTTCTGTCTGCCAACCAATCAGTACCCTACCGCCAATACCATGTGCTCTAATTTTGACCACTAATCACCTATGGGGGACCTCGTCGAAGGCTTTCTGAAAGTCGAGGTACACCACATCCACCGGCTCTCTCCTGTCAATTTTCCTAGTTACATCCTCAAGAAATTCCAGAAGATTAGTTAAGCATGGTTTCCCCTTCGTAAATCCATGCTGACTCGGAACGATCCTGTTACTGCGATCCAAATGCTCTGCAATTTCTTCCCCACCACTGATGTCAGACTAATTGGTCTATAACTTCCCTCTCTCTCCCTCCTTTCTTAAAAAGTGGGATAACATTAGCTGCTCTCCAATTCACAGGAACTGATCCTGAATCTATAGAACATCGGAAAATGATCACCAATGCGTCCACAATTTCTAGCGCCACCTCCTTAAGTACCCTGAGATGCAGACCATCAGGCCCTGGGGATTTATCAGCCTTCAGTCCCATCAGTCTACCCAACACCATTTCCTGCCTAATGTGAATCTCCTTCAGTTCCTCCGTCACCCTAGGATCTCTGGCCACTAGAACATCTGGGAGATTGTTTGTATCTTCCTTAGTGAAGACAGATCCAAAGTACTGGTTCAACTCGTCTGCCATTTCCTTGTTCCCCATAATAAATTCCCCTGCTTCTGACTTCAAGGGACCCACATTTGCCTTGACTATTTTTTTCCTCTTCACATACTGAAAAAAGCTTTTACTCTCCTCATTTATATTATTGGCTCGCTTACCCTCGTACCTCATCTTTTCTCCCCCTATTGCCTTTTTAGTTATCTTCTGTTGCAGAGTCCCAAAAGAGTCCCAATCCTCTGGCTTCCCACTCTTCTTTGCTTTGATATACTTTTATGCTGTCCTTGACTGCCCTTGTCAGCCACGGGTGCCTCTTACTCCTCTTAGAATCTTTCCTCCTCTTTGAGATAAATTGATCCTGCAACTTCTGCATTATTCCCAGGAATACCTGCCATTGCTGTTCCACCGTTTTCCCTGCTAGGGCCTCCTTCCAGTCAATTCTGGCCAGCTCCTGCCTCATGCCTCTGTAATCCCCTTTGCTATACTGTAATACTGACACTTCCGATTTTCCCTTCTCCCTCTCAATTTGTAGAGTAAAACGTATAATATTATGATCACTGCCTCCAAATGGCTCTTTTACCTAGACCCACCTCTCTACCCACAGATGTGGCCTGACCTGCTAATCATTTCCAGCATTTTCAATTTGTATTTTATATCCTCAGGCAGGTTTTACACCAGTGACATCATTAGCCCTCATTCATGAGCCCAAACTGTCATTTATCAATGGATGATCTATAGATGGTATCTAGAGAAACTCTAACAATAAAATCGTTATATGAAAAATGTTATGTAATTTCAAACGTGCACCAACAGAACTGCTGTACATTACTGAATGCAGTTACTCAAATTTCATTTAAAAGTTACTATTTGAAAGAGAACTTTCACTAACGCACATTGTATAAATTAAAAGTGAACGGATTTGATTTAAAAGTTGAAATGTGCCCAAAGTATTATTGGAATATCGACTTAATTTTTGTTGTTGTAATTTTATAACCATGAGGTCAGGTTTGCCAAATAAATTCCGGCATAGAGGAATGTTCTTCTCAAGAGTTGACCTAACTTCAGCAAGAAAGCTCATGCTCTGGAAGTTCACAATCAAATTCAAAGAAGAACTGTAAGGACAGGTATTGTGGTAGATAGTGCCTTGCCATCATGCACAAAGGTTCACTGAGAACCAGCCCAATATATCAACGTTGTGAAACACTGTCACTTCTCCTCATACCAACACCCAGGCAAATTTCATATCAAACGCTCCCCACATATCAGTCATCACTGCTTTCTCAATTATTAGCAACCGTATCAATAATTAAAAACAAAAGCACACCATACACTCTTCCAAAGAATTCAGTAAAGTAAATGCTCTGTGACCTCAAGTGCTACTTGTCATAGTAGATATCACATGAGTTTGTATTGTGGGTGTAAATATATTTCACATATTTGGTCTTTCTACTGTTTCAGTATAAAGGTACAGCTTTGCATCACTTAATTGAACTAAACAGCCTGAAGAAATTGAAAATGGAACAATATGTTGCCATATTTCTGGGACTTTAATGAGACAAAACTTGTTGCAGTAACTTGGACTTTGTGAGACGTTCTGATTCATATTTTAAAAGTACTATGGAACACTGTATTGCCCAATAAAGCTTTCCTCGAGTCCTGAACAAGGAGTAATTCTAAATTTTTCAAGTAGAAAATGTCACAAGCAGGAAAATTACTCCATCAAAAGAGAAAATTTCCGTCAAAGTTACGAATAGGATTAAACTATCTATCACAGATAGAAGTTTGTCAAATACTGAAGGCAGAAGGAGAAACAAGGAACTGCACATGATGGTTTGCAAATAAAAAAGAAAAAGTGCTGGAGGGTCAGGCAGCATCTCTGGAGAACACATTACAAGGCCGGGATACTTCTTCAGATTTCTTCAGAGGAGAAACATAGAAACATAGCAGGAGGAGGCCATTTGGTCCTTCGAGACAGCACCGCCATTCATTGTGATAATGGCTGATCATCTGCAACCTGTGCCTGCCTTCTCCCCATATCCCTTGATTCCACTAGCCCCTAGAGCTCTATCTAACTGGAAGCTGGAGAGAAAGCTGGAAGGAAGGTAGGGCAGGCCAAAGTCTGGCTAGTAACAGGTTTGGGGTGATGGACAAAGGCCAGACGTGAAAAGACAAAGGGTATGAGACAAGGAAAGAAGTGCAAATGATGAAGCCAGTGGGCGGAATACAGGTGGAAGGGGAAGAGGGAAATGGGTGCGAGTCCAGGTGGGACACATTGAAGGTGGGGAAGGGGGCATCATGCTCGCCACAGACATTGTGGGCCAAAGGGCCACTTGGGATGCAAGTCCAAAGTTCCCTGAAAATAGCAAAAAGACTTGATAAGGCAGTGGAGTACGGTATAGCTGCTTTTACTGGTTAGAAAAAGAGAGTCCAGTATAAAAATCAGCAAGTTATATTGCAGCTGTATAAAACTTTGGATTGGCTGCATTTGTAATATTGTGCAGTTCCAGTTGCTGCATTACAGGAAGAATGCAGAGGTTTTGCAAAGGGTGCAGAGATAGTTTACTGGGATTTTGCCTAGTTAGTCAGTATTAGCTATAGGGAGAGTTGGACAAACGTGGTTCATTTTCTCTGATAGAAGTCTATACAATTCTGACAGATAGGGGATATAGTCAGAGTATTTTCCCCTGGATGAAAGCCAAATACCAGAGCGCATAGATTCAAGGTGAGAGGGGGAAGGTCTGAAGGAGATTTTTGAAGTGTCTTTTTTTAAACACAGAATGGTAGGTGCCTGGAACACACTGCCAAAGTAGTAGGAGATAGATAAGTTGAGTGAATAAAGATTTAGCAAATGAAATATAATGTAGGAAACTTTCCATTTTGGACGAGAAAGTAAACATGAGGCTTAAGTCAGGTGTAGGCAGCTAGAATCAAGCAAATGCCCACAAGCATAAGAGATGTAGGTGTTCACAGGAGGAAATCAGGAGGGAAAAGGGGGATACAAGATATTCAATAGGTAAAGAGGAAGAAACCGGAAAGATTCTCCAAGTCTATTGAGAGCAACAGGGGAATGACTGAGAGTAGGTCTCCTTGAGGATCATCTGTGTGGAGTCAACAAGAGATGGGCACGGTCTGAAATGAATACTGTGGAAAAGGACATGGCACCCAGTGAGTTCAAGGAAGAGAACAGTGATATGCTGAAGCTTCTGGACATTACAGAGGGGGAACTCTCGGGGAGGGTCGTTGCATTTTTGTAATTGTCATTTCTCTGCAAAGCAAATTCTTTGTTCCTTGATTCTTTGTGTACCTTGTTAAATGTTAAAATCTTACACAATTATCAGATCTCCTTAGTCAGTTTCACAACAATTGTCTTTCTTTGAAAGATGTCCAGTGGTGCCTTGACCACATTTCATAGCCATCGCCTACAGGAAAGTTCTTCCTTCCTCATTCAAAATTATGAGAGGAATAGATCGGGTAGACACACAAAGTCTTTTGCCCAGAGTAGGGAATCGAGAACCAGATGGCATAGGTTTAAGGTGAAGGGGAAAAGATTTAATAGGAATCTGAAGGGTTACTTTTTCACACAAAGGGTGTATGGAACGAGCTGCCGGAGGAGGTAGTGGGTGCAGGGATTATCGCAATGCAGCAATTAAACAGGTACATGGTACAGGTACATGGCAGCAATTAAACAGGTACATGGATAGGACAGGTTTAGAGGGACATGGGCCAAATGCAGGCAAGTGGGACTAGTGCAGATGGGACATGTTAGTCGGAGTGGGCAAGTTAGGTCGAAGGGTCTGTTTCCACACTGTATGACTATGAAAAAATGAATGCAGACATATTATTTCAGAAGCTTGAAGCAGATCAGCCAGTCTCACCTCGCTCTGCTCCACGGCAGAGTCCTGCCGGTTGAACTTGGGCGGGTGTCCAGGCCGCCTCCCAGTGCCAAACCGCCTCCTGCCTCGGCCACGACTCCTGCTCTTTGACCTGTCACCAGAGATTTGAAAAAATAAAACACTGGGAACCATATCCATGATTGAAAATGGCAATGACCCAAGGAAGGACGGTGACAGCAAATGTCAAAACCAACAGTCAAGAAAGAAAAGCTCATTCTCAGTTCTCGTGCTACATTGGTTGGCAGACAGAAAGCAAAGTGTGGGGATAAATGGGTCCCTTTCAGAATGGCAGGCAGTGACTATTGGGGTACCGCAAGGCTTGGTGCTGGGACCGCAGCTATTTACGATATACATTAATGACGGATGAAGGGATTAAAAGTACCATTAGCGAATTTGCAGATGATACAAAGCTGGGTGGTAGTGTGAGCTGTGAGGAAGATGCTATAAGGTTGCAGGGTGACTTGGACAGGTTGTGTGAGTGGGCGGATGCATGGCAGATGCAATTTAATGTGGATAAGTGTGAGGTTATCCACTTTGGTGGTAAGAATAGGAAGGCAGATTATTATCTGAATGGTGTCAAGTTAGGAAAAGGGGATGTACAACGAGATCTGGGTGTCCTAGTGCATCAGTCACTGAAAGGAAGCATGCAGGTACAGCAGGCAGTGAAGAAAGCCAATGGAACGTTGGCCTTCAGAACAAGAGGAGTTGAGTATAGGAGCAAAGAGGTCCTTCTGCAGTTGTATAGGGCCCTAGTGAGACCGCACCTGGAGTACTGTGTGCAGTTTTGGTCTCCAAATTTGAGGAAGGATATTCTTGCTATTAAGGGCGTGCAGCATAGGTTCACTAGGTTAATTCCCGGAATGGCAGGACTGTCATTTGTCGAAAGACTGGAGCGGCTAGGCTTGTATACACTGGAATTTAGAAGGATGAGAGGGGATCTTATCGAAACATATAAGATTATTAAGGGGTTGGACACGTTAGAGGCAGGAAATATGTTCCCAATGTTGGGGGAGTCCAGAACCAGGGGCGACAGTTTAAGAATAAGGGGTAGGCCATTTAGAACGGAGATGAGGAAAAACGTTTTCAGTCAGAGAGTTGCAAATCTGTGGAATTCACTGCCTCAGAAGGCAGTTGAGGCCAATTCTCGGAATGCATTCAAGAGAGAACTAGATAGAGCTCTTAAGGATAGCGGAGTCAGGGGGTACGGGGAGAAGGCAGGAACGGGGTACTGATTGAGAATGATCAGCCATGATCACATTGAATGGTGGTGCTGGCTCGAAGGGGCGAATGGCCTCCTCCTGCACCTATTGTCTATTGATTGATAACCGCTCAATCCCACTGTTTCCATTGCTTTTGTACAGTTTCTGCAGTATGTACATGGAATACATGTATCTACATGGAAATAAAGTGGCCATTTGATAAAGTGGAACAGAATAAATCTTTTTACAAAATTAAAGCCTGTAAGTATCACTGTGGGTTCAAGTGTTATTAAAGCCTGTAAGTATCATTGTGGGTTCAAGTGTTATTAAAGCCTGTAAGTATCATTGTGGGTTCAAGTGTTATTAAAGCCTGTAAGTATCATTGTGGGTTCAAGTGTTATTAAAGCCTGTAAGTATCATTGTGGGTTCAAGTGTTATTAAAGCCTGTAAGTATCATTGTGGGTTCAAGTGTTATTAAAGCCTGTAAGTATCATTGTGGGTTCAAGTGTTATTAAAGCCTGTAAGTATCATTGTGGATGTGTGTAACTTGCCCACACCGACCAACAATGAAATTTACCAATTTGCACATCCTCACAGAATAACTCCAGTTTAACAATAGAAATTGCGGAGGTGGAGAGGCTATTCAGAAACCAGAAAAGCAGGAAATCTCCAGGACCGGACAATATCATATATCATATCATATATATACAGCCGGAAACAGGCCTTTTCGGCCCTCCAAGTCCGTGCCGCCCAGTGATCCCCGCACATTAACACTATCCTACACCCACTAGGGACAATTTTTACATTTACCCAGCCAATTAACCTACATACCTGTACGTCTTTGGAGTGTGGGAGGAAACCGAAGATCTCGGAGAAAACCCACGCAGGTCACGGGGAGAACGTACAAACTCCTTACAGTGCAGCACCCGTAGTCAGGATCGAACCTGAGTCTCTGGCGCTGCATTCGCTGTAAAGCAGCAACTCTACTGCTGCGCTACCGTGCCGCCCAATGTTTCCCCCTCTACTCTCAAGCTCTGTGCCGAACAACTGGCTCCGATCTACAGACATTTTCAACCAGTCCCTGTAAACCTGCACTGTCCCTGCCTGCTTCAAGATCTCCACTATTGTCCCTGTACCCAAAAAGACAAGGATCACTGGTCTTAATGACTACAGGCCTGTCACACTTACCTCTGTAGTCATGAAGACCTTTGAAAGACGTGCTGGCCCAGCTGAAAAACCATCACAAACCCCCTGCTGGACCCCCTGCAGTTTGCATACAGGGCCAATACAGGTGGATGATGCAGTCAACCTAGGCCTGCACTTCATCCTCCAGCACTTAGACCACAAGGGGACCTATGCCAGGATTCTGTTTGTGGACTTTAGCTCTGCTTTTAACACCATTGTGCCAGAGCTACTACACTACAAACTCTCCCAGCTGACTGTGCCTGAACCCCTCTGTTAGTGGATCATCAACTTCCTGACGGACAGGATTACTGGTTTTAATGACTACAGGTGTGTTGCACTGACCTCTGTAATCATGAAAACCCTTGAAAGACGAGCTGGCCCACCTGAATAATATCACAACGCCTCTGCTGGACCCCCTGCAGTTTGCATACCGGGCCAATAGATCAGTGGATGACGCAATCAACCTAGGCCTGCACTTCATCCTCCAGCAGGGAACCTTTGCAAGGATTTTGTTTGTGGATTTTAGATCTGCATTCAACACCATTGTGCCAGAGCTACTACACTCCAAACTCTCCCAGTTAACTGTGCCTGAACCCCTCTGTCAGTGGATCACCAACTTCCTGACAGAAGCAGCATGTGAGGCTGGGAAAGCACATCTCGGACCCACATTGAGTCCGTCCTCACCTTCTCCATCATGGTCTGGTTTGGCTCAGCCACCAAGCACGACATCCGGAGGCTGCAACGGATCGTTCGCACAGCTGAGAAGGTTGTTGGCTGCAACCTTCCCCCCATTGACGAACTGTTCACTGCAAGGACCAGGAAGCAAGCGGGCAAGATCATCTCTGACCCCTCTCACCCTGGCCACAAGCTCTTTGAAGCACTTCCCTCTGGAAGGCGACTCCGGACTGTCAAAGCAGCCACAGCCAGACATAAAAACAGCTTTTTTTCCACGAGTGATAATTCTACTCAATAACCAAAGTCTGTAATCTCCTTTTTGCTCTGGTTTATTTTCACCCACATGTTTAGACCGTAATGGTGTATCCTTATTGTTTTGATGTGTTTATGTGCAGGGGGGGACTCCTAAGGACCTTCTACAACATGGTAGTATAAGAAAATAGCTGCAGATGCTGGTACAAATCGAAGGTTGGAGTACAAAATGCTGGAGTAACCCAGCATGTCAGGCAGCATCTCAGAAGAGAAGGAATGGGCGACATTTCGGGTCGAGACCCATCTTCAGACTGATGTCAGGGGGGCGGGACAAAGGAAGGATATAGCTGAGACAGGAAGATTATCGGCCATCTTCTATGGAGTGGTCTGTTGGAGCAGCATCATCTCAGCGGCGGAAGGGAAGAGACTCGACAAGCTGGTCAGGAAGGCCAGCTCTGTCCCGGGATGCCCCCTCGACTCAGTGCAGGCGGTGGGAGAGAGGAGGATGATGGCAAAGCTAACATTGCTGCTAGACAACGACTCCCACCCCATGCAGGACACTGTCACTGCACTGAGTAGCTCCTTCAGTGACAGACTCCTTCACCCCAAGTGCGTGAAGGAGAGATATAGGAGGTCCTTCCTTCCCGCTGCTGTGAGACTGCACAACCAGCACTGCTCCCACTGCTCCTCAGGGAGGAGCCAGCGCTGCCGTCGTAGCTGCGGCTTGCCTGCAGTCCGTCTGTCTTTTGTGTTTTTTGTTGTTTTTGTCTGAATTGTAATTTTAATATGGTGTAGGGTTTATCATATACATACAGCCGGAAACAGGCCTTTTCGGCCCTCCAAGTCCGTGCCGCCCAGTGATCCCCGCACATTAACATTATCCTACACCCACTAGGGACAATTTTTACATTTACCCAGCCAATTAACCTACATACCTGTACGTCTTTGGAGTGTGGGAGGAAACCGAAGATCTCGGAGTAAACCCACGCAGGTCACGGGGAGAACGTACAAACTCCTTACAGTGCAGCACCCGTAGTCAGGATCAAACCTGAGTCTCCGGCGCTGCATTCGCTGTAAAGCAGCAACTCTACCGCTGCGCTACCGTTGTATGTTATGTTTGGGGGGGGGGGTGGGAGGGAACGGGAACTATAAAATTCTCTCTCCTGAACGGAGACGCGACCTTTGTTTCTGTGTCGTGTCTCCGTTCCCGTTGCGGCCTACCACCGGCCATGCACCTGGGACCACCTGGGGCTCTGGTTCGCAGAGCCCACGGCCCGGACTCACCACCTGCGGCGCTGGCTGCCTGCGGATGCTGCGGGAGCGGCTGCAACTCGTCTCCAGTGGCTCCGGCGCGGGCCGCGTGGACGTCGGAAGCCCGCAGGCCCCTGGGTGGGGGCCGACATCGGGAGCTCCGGCAGCGGCAGAGGCAGCGTGTTCGCCCGCCCCGAATCGTGGGGCTTGGGTCGGCCCGCCGCGGACCTTTCAGGCCACGGGATTTTCACCGCCCAGCGGGGGCTTCAATGTCGGGAGACCCGACCGCCCCGACGTGGCAACGACAACAGCCTGACCGCGGGACAAGACGGCAGGGGAAGAGAAAAAGACATTGTGGCCTTCCATCACAGTGAGGAGGGGACTGGAGGAGACTCACTGTGATGGATGTTTCTTTTTGTTTGGTGTTAGTTTGTGATTGTATGTGTTATTGCATTTTTATTGATTAATCTTATTGGTCTTTATAGAAGTTGGGATGTAATGTTGAAATTGTACAGGGCATTGGTGAGGCCGAATCTGGAGTATGGTGTGCAGTTCTGGTCGCCAAATTATAGGAAGGATGTCGACAAAATGGAGAGGGTGCAGAGGAGATTTACTAGAATGTTGCCTGGGTTTCAGCACTTAGGCTACAGAGAGAGGTTGAATAGGTTGGGTCTTTATTCTTTGGAGCGTAGAAGGTTGAGGGGGGACTTGATAGAGGTTTTTAAAATTTTGAGAGGGACGGACAGAGTTGACGTGGGTAGGCTTTTCCCTTTGAGAGTGGGGAAGATTCCAACAAGGGGACATAGCTTCAGAATTGAGGGACAAAGGTTTAGGGGTAACATGAGGGGGAATTTCTTTACTCAGAGGGTTGTGGCTGTATGGAATGGGCTTCCGGTGGAAGTGGTGGAGGCTGGCTCGATTTTATTATTTAAGAGTAAATTGGATAGGTATATGGATAGGAGGGGATTGGAGGGTTATGGTCTGAGTGCGGGTAGATGAGACTAGGTCAGGGAGAATGGTCGGCGTGGACTGGTAGGGCCGGACAGGCCTGTTTCCATGCTGTAGTTGTTATATGTTATTGTTCAACTGCGGGTAATGTTTCATTTCACTATACATTTATGTGTATGTGACAAATAAACGACTATTGACTATTGACTATTGAGCAGACGAGTCAACAATAATAGCTAATAATAATAATAATAATACATTTTATTTATATAGCGCTTTTCATATACTCAAAGATGCTTTACAGGGATTTTGAGAACATAGGGAAATGAATAAATAGATAAATAAGTAAATAAATAAATGAACAGAGAAAGGAGACAGTAGGTGAGGTGACCTTCAGTGGTTGAAGGCAGTACTGAACAGGTGAGACTTCAGCGATGTTTTGAATGTGGTGAGTGAGGAGGAGTCTCTAACGGTTTGGGGTAGTGAGTTCCATAGGGTGGGAGCAGCGATGGAGAAAGCCCTGTCCCCCCAGGATCTGAGTTTAGTCCGGATGTGGGGGGATAGGAGATTGGCAGCGGCAGAGCGGAGGGTGCAGGTGGGAGTGTGCCTGTGGAGGAGGTCGGTCAGGTAGGATGGGGCCAGGTTATGGAGGGCTTTGTAGGTTATGAGGAGGATTTTGTACAGGATTCTCTGGGGGATGGGGAGCCAGTGGAGTTTGTAAAGGACGGGGGTGATATGGTCACGGATCGAGGTGTGGGTGAGTAGACGGGCAGCGGAGTTTTGAATGTATTGAAGTTTATTGATGATTTTTGAGGGTGCGCCATAGAGGAAGCTGTTGCAGTAGTCCAGACGGGAGGTGATGAAGGCGTGGATGAGGGTTTCTGCAGCTGTGGAGGAGAGGGATGGACGGAGACGGGCAATGTTTTTGAGGTGGAAGAAGGCTGTCTTTTTGATGTGTTTGATGTGTTTGTCGAAGGAGAGGGTTTGATCAAGGATGATTCCATGATTCCGGATGTGAGGTGAGGTGGATACTGGGAGACCATCAATGTTGAGGATGAAGTTTTGGGTGGATTTGGTGAGCATTTTTGGACCAATGATGATGATTTCAGATTTGTTGCAATTGAGTTTGAGGAAGTTTGATTGAAGCCAAGATTTTATTTCAGTGATGCAGTTTGTCAGTGTAGAGTGTGTGGTGGTGGAGATTGACTTGGTGGAGATGAGGAGCTGGATATCATCGGCGAAGCAGTGGAAGTTGAGACCATGACGGCGGATTAATTGACCAAGGGGGAACAGGTAGAGGATGAAGAGGAGGGCGCCAAGGACTGAGCCTTGGGGGACACCTTGGGGGAGGGGAGCGGTGGGGGATTTACAGTTGTTAATGGAGATGAACTGGTGTCTGTCAGAGAGGTAAGATTTGAACCAGGATAGGGCTGTGCCGGTGATGTTAAGGGAGGTTTCAAGTCGGGTGAGGAGAATGGAGTGATTTATGGTGTCAAAGGCGGCGCTGAGGTCAAGTAGGATGAGGATGTTGAGGTTGCCAGCGTCGGAGGAGAGGAGAATGTCGTTTGTGATTTTGAGGAGCGCAGTTTCAGTACAGTGGTTGGAGCGGAATCCAGATTGGAAGGTTTCTTACAGGTTATTGGTAGAGAGGTGGTATTTGAGTTGGGAAGCTCTAGCACGTTCCAAAACTTTGGACAGAAAGGGTAGGTTGGAGATTGGTCTGAAAGAACACACGGAAACAAATGACAATTTATGTATCTTTTATTTATAATGAATGATCGCTTACTCTCTTGTTATCCACTCTGCTGCTGTAACAACTGTAAATTTACCCGGTGCGGGACGAATAAAGAAATATATTATTATGCTTTATTCTTAATTGTTAACTGTATGTTTGGGTTGTCATTTGTGAGCGGAGCACCAAGGCACATTCCTTGTATATGCATATTTGGCCAATAAACGTATTCATTCATTTAAGAGATTATGGGTATCTTATTTCCAGACTGCATTAAGTATTGATTAAATTGATTCATTGGAAGATTCATTGAGATATAGCCTGGAAATCAGGCTCTTCGGCCTACCGAGTCCAGGCTAACTACCGATCACCCACACACACTAGTTCTACCTTATCCCACTTTCTTCTCCACTCCCGACACACTAGAGGCAATTTTACAGAAGCCAATTAGCCCAAAACCGGAGCACCTGGAGCAAACGCAAGCGGTCACAGGGAGAATGTGCAAACTGCGTTCAGACAGCACCCAAGGTCAGGATTGAATCCAGGTCTCTGGCGCTCTAACGCAGCAACTCGACCGTGGCACCACAGTGTGCCTCTCTCAACTAACCTAAACAAAACCTAAAACTGCATTGTGCAGGAACTTCTCAAAAAGGGCTGGAGTTCTCAACCCCTGAGGATTATGGAGGCTAGATGATGTCAAGTATTTAAAAGAGGTGGCTGCTATTGAAAAGATCCTTCTATGCGGAACTGGTCATATTGTAGTGGGACAGCGAATTTAGTTAAGTTGACAAGCAAACTGGAAAGCAGACAAGAGAGAGAGCACTGACTTCCAATGCATTCACGGCCATACCTGCTGAAGAAGTCCAGCTTTTCATCGTGCATGTTGAGATGTTGCTGGAGCTGCTCAGAGCTGGTGAAGCGACGGTTACATTCATAGCAAGGCCACTTTTTCTCCTGGTCTCGTAGAACTGAGGAACAGGAAACACATTGCAGACTTCCCATTGATATTCATCCTGAATATGGACATCACATCCATTTTTTTAAAAATCACATTCGGATACTATTATCATTTTATTTCAAATGATTCTAAAATCTTAGAAAGGACTGATAAGGATAAACGTGCCATTATAATGATAACATCAGGGGCAAAGCTCAGGGGCTCCTCATCTCCACCAAGTCAATCTCCCCCACCACACACTCTACACTGACAAACTGCATCACTGAAATAAAATCTTGGCTTCAATCAAATTTCCTCAAACTCAACTGCAACTGAAATCATCATCATTGGTCCAAAAACGCTCACCAAATCCACCCAAAACTTCATCCTCAACATTGATGGTCTCCCAGTATCCACCTCCCCTCACATCCGGAATCTTGGAATCATCTTTGATCAAACCCTCTCCTTCGACAAACACATCAAACACATCACAAAGACAGCCTTCTTCCACCTCAAAAACATTGCCCGTCTCCGTCCATCCCTCTCCTCCACAGCTGCAGAAACCCTCATCCACGCCTTCATCATCTCCCGTCTGAACTACTGCAACAGCCTCCTCTATGGCTCACCCTCAAAAATCATCAGTAAACTTCAATACATTCAAAACTCCGCTGCCCGTCTACTCACCCACACCCCGATCCGTGACCATATCACCCCCGTCCTTTACAAACTCCACTGGTTCCCCATCCCCCAGAGAATCCAATACAAAATCCTCCTCATGACCTACAAAGCCCTCCATAACCTGGCCCCATCCTACCTGACTGACCTCTTCCACAGGCACACTCCCACCTGCACCATCCGCTCTGCTGTTGCCAACCTCCTATCCCCCCACATCCGGACCAAACTCAGATCCTGGGGGGACAGGGCTTTCTCCATCGCTGCTCCCACCTTCTGGAACTCACTACCGCAAACCGTCAGAGACTCCTCCACACTCACCACATTCAAAACATCACTGAAGTCTCACCTGTTCAGCACTGCCTTCAACCACTGACCGTCACCTCGCCTTCTGTCTCCTTTTTCTGTTCGTTTACTTATTTATCTATTTATTTTCTTCTCTATGTTCTAGTAATCCCTGTAAAGCGTCTTTGAGTGTTTGAAAAGCGCTATATAAATGTAATGCATTATTATTATTATTAAAGCTGAAGAATGCAACTGTGCCTTATCAATCACCGACCGCAGAGGTCCAGTCCGAGTGGCGGACCTGTTGGCAAGGATACTCGACAGGGGAGACCGAAGTCAGGAAGAGCCGTAGTGGTCGGTGACTCCATCGTTCGAGGGACGGACAGAAGATTCTGTGGCAGCAGGAGGGACTTGAGGATGGTCTGTTGCCTCCCTGGTGCCAGGGTTCAACACATCACGGACCGGCTTCAGAAAATCCTAGTGAGGGAAGGCGATCAACCTGAAGTCGTTGTGCACGTGGGCACGAATGACGTCGGGCGGAAGAGGAAGGAGGTGCTACAGCGGGAGTTTAGAGAGTTGGGAAAAACACTGAGAAGTAGGACGTCGAAGGTGGTTATCTCTGGACTGCTACCGGTACCTCGTGCTGGTGAGGCCAGGAACAGAGAGATAGAGGGTATGAATTTATGGCTGAGGGGCTGGTGCAGAGAGCAGGGATTTATATTTCTGGACCACTGGGATCTCTTCTGGGCTAGGGGTGACTTGTACAAAAGGGACGGGTTACATCTTAACAGCAGGGGGACAAACATTCTGGCAGGCAGGTTTGCTAGTGTGACACCTGTGGCTTTAAACTAAGTAGTGGGGGGGAGGGGTTAACAAATTGTGAATATGAAGATGAGGTAAAAGGGAATACAGGAGATATTGCAAAAGACTCTCGGAAGAATGGGAACAGAAGTTCTAGAGGGGAAAAGAAATTAAGGGCAGGGCCAATTGTGACCGATGTGAGAGGGGAGGTGAATACAGAAATTAAAGTGTTGTACTTAAATGCGCGTAGTATAAAAAATAAAGTGGATGAGCTTGAGGCTCAGTTAGTCATGGGCAAGTATGATGTTGTAGGGATCACTGAGACATGGCTACAAGAGGACCAGGACTGGGAACTGAATATTCAGGGGTACACAACGTATAGAAAAGACAGACAGGTGGGCAGAGGGGGTGGGGTTGCTCTGATGGTAAGGAATGATATTCATTCCCTTGCAAGGGGTGACATAGAATCAGGAGATGTAGAATCAGTATGGATAGAAATGAGAAATTGTAAGGGTAAAAAGACCCTAATGGGAGTTATCTATAGGCCCCCAAACAGTAGCCTCGACATAGGGTGCAAGTTGAATCAGGAGATAAAATTGGCGTGTCAAAAATGTAATGCTACGGTGGTTATGGGAGATTTCAACATGCAGGTAGACTGGGAAAATCAGGTTGGAAATGGACCCCAGGAAAGAGAGTTTGTGGAGTGCCTTCGAGATGGATTCTTAGAACAGCTTGTACTGGAGCCTACCAGGGAGAAGGCAATTCTGGATTTAGTGTTGTGTAATGATCCTGATCTGATAAGGGGACTAGAGGTAAAAGAGCCATTAGGAGGCAGTGATCACAACATGATAAGTTTTACTCTGCAAATGGAAAGGCAGAAGGGAAAATCGGAAGTGTCGGTATTACATTTAAAGGGGATTTCACCAAATTACATTATGAATGGAAATAATAATCCACTGAAATATGTACTATGAAAAACATCAGATTTGCAAATGCTGGAAATCTGAAACAAAAATGGAAAATGCTGGAAACACTCAGCAGGTCAGAACCAACAAGGGTATTTCATTCTGAAATATTATTTGATTTCTCGTTCACAGATGATGCCTGATCTGCTGAAAGTTTACCGCATGTTGTGTTTTGGGATTAAATTCTCTAACTGTGTTCTCCTTTAAATTTTTTTTTTTTTTTTTTTTTTTTTAAATCAAGATGGCCGCGCCGTTGTGTTTGGCTGCCTGTCGTCGCTCACCTGGAGATCGTAGTGTTCTTCGAGCCACTTTAGTTTACGACCGCCGAACCCTCCTGTTGATCCGACCCTCCGTCGTCGACTTCTTCAGTCCAGGTCCCGGACAAAGTTTCTTCCAGCGATCGCTCCTCGATCAACTCCCGGTAGATGTGCGGGCCCAGCCTTACATCCACCGCCGTACGCACCGCGCTAGGAGGCGGGGTAAACGCGCGGGAACTTTCGAAAATTTTAAAAACCTCGCCCGCGCTCATCCAACAGCGGCCTACCTCGCCCAGCGCTGCGAAGTCGGACCTGGTCGACCTTACAGCTCCATCCACCGGCGCTCCCTCGAGCTCAGGTATGCCGCTCTTCGACCGATCATCCCGGTCCCTGGACTGCCGGCCCGTGGGCTCCCAGCAAGGCCATCTGTGAAGCGCAGCGGCGTGGTCTCCCTGAACCTCCGCCCGCTGGCGTGGGAGCCGCTACCGGACCGAAGCTCACCTGTTGTCCCTACTGTCCCTACTAAAGTGGCCCTGATCAACGTAAGATCCCTCCAAAACAAGACTTTCATCCTCAACGACTTCTTCATCACCCGTGGATTGGACTTCCTACTGCTCACAGAATCCTGGCTTAACCCTGGTGAGCTTGCTCCACTCGTGGAACTCTGTCCTGATAACTGTCACTTTTTCACCTCGCCTAGGCTCTCCGGACGCGGTGGGGGCTTAGCCACTGTGTTTAAGAAACATTTCAACTGCCGCCTCCTGAACGCTGATCATTTCTCCAGTTTCGAGGTGCAACTAATTAAAGTAGGCCTAGCCTACCCCCTCTTAATTGTTCTTGTGTATCGCCCACCAAAAATGCATAAGGGCTTCATCACCCAATTTGCTGATCTGATTTCTAGCATTTTGCCCAAATTTGACCGGATCATGATTCTTGGTGACTTTAATATTCATGTTTGCTGTCCCACTAAGCCTCTTGTGAGTGAATTTATGCACCTGGTTGAGTCCTTCAATCTGACTCTTCACACCACGGGACCCACTCACAAGTTAGGCCATACTCTCGACCTAGTGTTATCGTCCGGATTCCCAATCAACAACATTGAAACTACTGAAGCCTGTCTATCGGACCACAGCGCTATCATTTTTGACGCATCTCTGCCTTTATCTCCCGCAAAATCTCATCTCCCTGTTCGCTACTCCCGCGACATAAATTCATTGACTGCCAGTAAATTCTCCGAGGCTCTCACAGCTGCCCCCAACATCTGCACTATTGAGGCCTCTCCCCCCCCATCTCAGCACTGAGGATCTCGCCTCTTTATTTAATATCACTTGCTCTTCCATCCTGGATTCTATCGCTCCCCTTAAAATGAAAAAGCCTAAGCCCAAAGGTCGGCCGTGGCTCAATGACACCACCAAAGCCCTAAGAAGGGAGTGCAGAAAATCAGAAAGGAGATGGAAATGTGACAAGCTTCAAATTTCCTTCGAAATTCTGAGAAACAATCTTCTCAAATACCAGGAAGCAGTAAAGTCTGCTAGAGCACAATACTTCTCCGACCTTATTTCGAAAAACTCTCATAACTCCAAGGTCCTATTTAGAACAATTACCTCTGTCATATGTCCCGCCCCCAGTACCAGCTTAGTTGGGTCCCCTGCTAAGTGAGAAGAATTCGCTAAATTTTTCACCAACAAAGTTGAGAATATTAGAATGAACATTTCCCCTCCCTCCCGTGACCTAGCTGTCTCACTAGTCTGTTCATCTAAATTGGACTGCTTCCAACCCGTCACTCTATCCTCCCTTGCAAAGCTTGTCTCCACTATGAAACCTGCAACCTGCCCCCTTGATCCTGCCCCCACTGCCCTTCTGAAGGATGTCATTGCAATAGCTGGTCCCAGCATCCTCTCTATTATCAACAGTTCTCTGGCCACTGGCACTGTTCCAACCAGTTTCAAGCACGCGGTGGTCCAGCCCCTACTGAAAAAACCTAACCTAGACCCCACCTTGCCTAGCAACTACAGACCCATTTCCAAACTGCCATTCCTGTCAAAAGTCCTTGAAAAGGCAATCCTTAACCAATTAGTGCCCTAC
>NW_027601564.1:59442-95600 GCF_053455715.1 Rhinoraja longicauda
CCCAGGAGATCACACAGTTCTTTTGGGTGGGCGGTTGGAGCGGTTGGACCAGCGGCCGGGCGGTAGGTTTGGAAACCGAGCGCGGGGCTTTGTTTTCACAAAGGCCCAGGAGCGGTTGGAGTAGCGTCCAGGCGGTAGTGTTTGGAAACTGAGCACGGGGCTTTGTTCTTACAGAGGCCCAGGAGCGGTTGGAGCGGTTGGAGCAGACCACACTGCAACGTTCCCAGTTAAGTGGGAGTATGACTGCCAGGGCAGTTTTTTGTTCTGGGTGTCGGATGTGGGGAATCTGGGAGTCTGATTGTCTTCCAGACATCCACATCTGCGCCAGGTGCGACGAGATGGGGCTCCTAAGGGACCGTATTAGGAACCTGGAGCGGCAGATTGATGACCTCCGTCTGGTCAGGGGGATTGAGGAGGTTATAGAGAGGAGTTATAGAGATGTGGTCACTCCAAGACCACGGGAGGTAGACAAGTGGGTCACGGTTAGGGGGGGGCAAGGAGCAGAGGCAGGGACTAGAGAGTACCCTAGTGGATGTACCCCTTGGCAATAAATAATCCTGTTTCGGTACTGTTGGGGAGTACAGCCTACCTGGGGGCAGCGACGGCGTCCGGGCCTCTGGCACGGAGTCTGGCTCTGTTGCTCAGAAGGGTAGGGAAAGGAAGAAGAGAGCAATAGTGATAGGGGACTCTATAGTGAGGAGGTCAGATAGGCGATTCTGTGGACGCAGTCGGGAGACCCGGATGGTGGTTTGCCTCCCTGGTGCCAGTGTCCGAGATGTATCTGAACGTGTCCAAGATATCCTGAAAAGGGAGGGAGAGGAGCCAGAGGTCGAGGTACATATAGGTACCAACAATATAGGTAGGATAAGGGAAGACGTCCTGAAAGGAGAATTTAGGGGGCTAGGAAGAGAGTTAAAAAAAGGACTTCCAAAGTAATAATCTCAGGCTTACTGCCTGTGCCACGCGATAGTGAGAATAGGAATGGAGTGAGGTGGAGGATAAATACGTGGCTGAGGAACTGGTGCAGGGAGCAGGGATTCAAGTTTCTGGATCATTGGGACCTCTTCTGGGGGAAGTATGACCTGTACAAAAAGGACGGGTTGCATCTGAACCTGAGGGGAACCAATATCCTGGCGGGGAGATTTGCTAAAATAACTGCGGAGACTTTAAACTAGTACGGTTGGGGGGAGGGACTCAAACACAGATAGCTAATAGGTAGTGTGTGAGGCAGGAGGCAGAAAAGGGAAACACTCAGACCCAATATGTAGGAGAGAAAGAAGGGAAAAGAAATAAACTGAGAATAAGAAATGATGGGTCCCTTAAATGTGTATATTTTAATGCTAGGAGCATTGTAAGAAAGGTGGATGAGCTTAGAGCCTGGATTGACATCTGGAAGTATGATGTTGTGGCGATCAGTGAAACATGGTTGCAGGAGGGTTGCGATTGGCAATGAAATATTCCAGGATTTCATTGTTTCAGATGTGATAGAATCGGAGGGGCAAGAGGTGGGGGTGTTGCATTGCTTGTCAGGGAGGATATCACAGCAGTGCTTTGGCAGGACAGACTAGAAGGCTCGATTAGGGAGGCTGTTTGGGTGGAACTCAGAAATGAGAAAGGTTTAGCAACACTTATAGGGGTGTATTATAGACCGCCAAATAGGGAACGAGAATTGGAAGGGCAAATATGTAAGGAGATAGCAGATTGGGTGGGCTGAAAGATGGCAGATGGAGTTTAATGCTGATAAGTGTGAGGTGCTGCATTTTGGTAGGACAAATCAAAATAGGACGTACAGGGTAAATGGTAGGGAATTGAGGAATGCAGTGGAACAGAGGGATCTGGGAATAACTGTGCATTGTTCCCTGAAGGTGGAATCTCATGTGGATAGGGTGGTGAAGAAGGCGTTTGATATGCTTGCCTTTATAAATCAGAGCATCGAGTATAGAAGTTGGGATGTAATGTTGAAATTGTACAGGGCATTGGTGAGGCTGAATCTGGAGTATGGTGTGCAGTTCTGGTCGCCAAATTATAGGAAGGATGTCGACAAAATGGAGAGGGTACAGAGGAGATTTATTAGAATGTTGCCTGGGTTTCAGCACTTAGGCTACAGAGAGAGGTTGAACAGGTTGGGTCTTTATTCTTTGGAGCGTAGAAGGTTGAGGGGGGACTTGATAGAGGTTTTTAAAATTTTGAGAGGGACGGACAGAGTTGACGTGGGTAGGCTTTTCCCTTTGAGAGTGGGGAAGATTTCAACAAGGGGACATAGCTTCAGAATTGAGGGACAAAGGTTTAGGGGTAACATGAGGGGGAACTTCTTTACTCAGAGGGTTGTGGCTGTATGGAATGGGCTTCCGGTGGAAGTGGTGGAGGCTTACTTAAGAGTAAATTGGATAGGTATATGGATAAGAGGGGATTGGAGGGTTATGGTCTGAGTGCAGGTAGATGAGACTAGGTCAGGGAAAATGGTCGGCGTGGACTGGTAGGGCCGGACAGGCCTGTTTCCGTGCTGTAGTTGTTATATGTTATATGTTATATGTTATATGGTTGGTGTTTTGGAAGGAAGCCAATTTGGTTTTTACTGAGAATATTATATTTGCTAAGGAAATCCTGCATTCTGTTATTGATAATATTGCAGAATAACTTCCCTAGGGAACTCCTGACACAGATTCCACGATAATTGTTTGGATCTGATTTGTTTCCACTCTTATAAATGGGCGAAATAAGCCCTTGACGCCAAATATTGGGGAAATAACCTGAACGTAATATGATGTTGAACAACCTAAGCATTATGTTCTGCATCTCCGGAGTGCTATACTTAAGCATTTCATTTTTATTGCTGTCTGGACCACAAGCTTTTTTTGAGTGGAGAGATTTTATTTTTATGGCCAATTCTTCTGGAGTGATTGGGATGTCGAGAGGGTTTTGATTGTCTCTAATTGTTGTTTCTAATGTTTGGAGTTTATCTCTGATATAAGAGTAGTTTGAGTTTATTTTATTTATTGGAATATCTTTATACAGATCTTCGCAATATGCCCTCCAGGTATCACCATCTTGAGTTGGTAATGCTTATAATAACCATATAACCATATAACAATTACAGCACGGAAACAGGCCCGTTCGGCCCTACCAGTCCACGCCGACCACTTTCTCTGACCTAGTCTCATCTACCTGCTCTCAGACCATAACCCTCCAATCCCCTCCCATCCATCCATCCAATTTACTCTTAAATGATAAAATTGAGCCTGCCTCCACCACTTCCACCGGAAGCTCATTTCATATAGCCACCACCCTCTGAGTAAAGAAGTTACCCCTCATGTTACCCCTAAACTTTTGTCCCTTAATTCTGAAGTTATGTCCCCTTATTGGAATGTTCCCCACTCTCAAAGGGAAAAGCCTACCCACGTCAACTCTGTCCGTCCCTCTTAAAATTTAAAAAACCTCTATCAAGTCCCCCCTTAACCTTCTACGCTCCAAAGAATAAAGACCCAACCTGTTCAACCTCTCTCTGTAGCTTAAGTGCTGAAACCCAGGCAACATTCTAGTAAATCTCCTCTGTACCGTCTCCATTTTGTCGACATCCTTCCTATAATTTGGCGACCAGAACTGCACACCATACTCCAGATTCGGCCTCACCAATGCCCTGTACAATTTCAACATTACATTCAAGATTCAAGATAGCTTTATTGTCATCCAAATTGGACGAAATTCAGTCACCCACAGTCCAACAAAAAAAGCATCAAAATAGGCATTAAAATTACACAACCCCCAAAACACACAAAAGAAACATCCATCAAGAAAACATCCATCACAGTGAGTCTCCTCCAGTCCTCTCCTCACTGTGATGGAAGGCCACAATGTCTTTTCCCTTCTCCTGCCGTCCTCTCCCGCAGTCAGGTTGTTGTGGTTGCAGGCCGCGCCGGACGGTCCGCAGCGGCCCGAGCCTAAGGCGAGTCCTAGCCGCTCCCGCAGCCTCCGAAGACGGCCGGCTCCGCCGATGATAAGTCCGATCCGGGGCGGGCGAACACGCTGCTGCTGTTGCTGCACGTCGGGGCGGTCGTGGCTCCCGACATTGAAGCCCCCGCCCAGCAGAGAAATATCCCGCGGCATATCTTAGGCTGCGCTGGACGGTGAAATGTCCGCGACCCAAGCCCCGCAATCCGGGGCGGGCGAACACGCTGCCGCTGCCGAAGCTCCCGATGTCAGCATCCACGTGGCCCGAGCCTAAGGCGAGTCGCAGCCGCTCCCGCATCCTCCGAAGACGGCCAGCTCCGGTGATGGTAAGTCCGGTCCGCGGGCTCTGCAAACCAGAGCGCTGGAGGCCGCCAGCTCCAGGAGTTGGGCCGATGGTAGGCCGCAGCAGGAACGGAGACAACACCCAGAAAACAAAGGTCGGGTCTCCGTTCGGAAGGGACACATATTTACAATTTTACAGTTCCCCCCCTCCCCCCCACACACACACATAGTACACAAACACAAAAACACAACATCACAACTACAATTAAGACAAAAAAACAACAAAAACACAGACAAATGGACCGCAGGTAAGCCGCAGCTGCTATGGCAGCGCCGCCATTTTGCTTTTTACATCCCAACTTCTATATTCGATGCTCTGATTTATAAAGGCAAGCATATCAAACGCCTTCTTCACCACCCTATCCACATGAGATTCCATCTTCAGGGAACAATGCACAGTTATTCCCAGATCCCTCTGTTCCACTGCATTCCTCAATTCCCTACCATTTACCCTGTACGTCCTATTTTGATTTGTCCTACCAAAATGCAGCACCTCACACTTATCAGCATTAAACTCCATCTGCCATCTTTCAGCCCACCCTTCCAAAAGGCCCAAGTCTCTCTGTAGACTTTGAAAATCTACCTCACTATCAACTACTCCACCTATCTTAGTATCATCTGCATATTTACTAATCCAATTTGCCACACCATCATCCAGATCATTAATGTAAATGACAAACAACAGTGGACCCAACACAGATCCTTGGGGCACTCCACTAGACACTGGCCTCCAACCTGACATACAATTGTCAACCGTTACCCTCTGGTATCTCCCATTCAGCCATTGTTGAATCCATCTTGCAACCTCACTATTAATACCCAACGATTTAACCTTCTTAATCAACCTTCCATGTGGAACCTTGTCAAATGCCTTACTGAAGTCCATATAGACAACATCCACAGCCTTGCCCTTATCAATTTCCCTGGTAACCTCTTCAAAAAATTCAAGAAGATTAGTCAAACATGACCTTCCAGGCACAAATCCATGTTGACTGTTTCTAATCAGGCCTTGATTATCCAAATAATTATATATATTGTCCCTAAGTATCTTTTCCATTAATTTTCCCACCACAGACGTCAAACTAATAGGTCTATAATTGCTAGGTTTACTTTTAGAACCTTTTTTAAACAAAGGCACAACATGCGCAATGCGCCAATCTTCCGGCACCATCCCTGTTTCTAATGACGTTTGAAATATTTCCGTCATAGCCCCTGCTATTTCTGCACTAACTTCCCTCAATGTCCTAGGGAATATCCTATCAGGACCTGGAGACTTATCCACTTTTATATTCTTCAAAAGTGTCCGTACCTCCTCTTCTTTAATCCTCCTAATTTCCATCACTACTCTACTTGTTTCGCTTACCTCACATAATTCAATATCCTTCTCCTCGGTAAATACCGAAGAAAAGAAATTGTTTAATATCTCCCCCATTTCTTCCGGCTCAGCACATAGCTGTCCACTCTGACTCTCTAATGGACCAATTTTATCCCTCACTATCCTTTTGCTATTGACATATCTGTAGAACCCCTTGGGGTTTACTTTTACATTACTTGCCAAAGCAGCCTCATATCTTTTTTTCGCTTTTCTAATTTCCTTTTTAAGATTCCTTTTACATTCTTTATATTCCTCAAGAACCTCATTTACTCCCTGCCGCTTATATTTATTGTATATCTCCCTCTTTTTCCGAACCAAGTGTCCAATTTCCCTGGAAAACCACGGCTCTTTCAAATTATTATTCTTTCCTTTCCACCGAACAGGGACATAAAGACTCTGTACTCTCAAAATTTCACCTTTAAATATCCTCCATTTCTCTATTATATCCTTTTCATAAAACAACAATTTCCATTTCACTCCTTTTAAATCCTTTCTCATCTCCTCAAAATTAGCCTTTCTCCAATCCAAAATCTCAACCCTTGGTCCAGATTTGACCTTCTCCATAATGATATTGAAACTAATGGCATTATGATCACTAGACCCAAAGTGCTCCTCAACACATACCTCCGTCACCTGACCCATCTCATTTCCTAACAGGAGGTCCAACACTGCCCCTTCTCTGGTAGGCACCTCTACGTATTGCTGCAAAAAACTATCCTGCACACATTTTACAAACTCCAAACCATCCAGCCCTTTAACAGAATGTGATTCCCAGGCTATATACGGAAAATTGAAATCACCCACAATCACCACTCTGTGCTTACTAGTAATATCTGCTATCTCCTTACATATTTGCTCTTCCAATTCTCGTTCCCTATTTGGCGGTCTATAATACACCCCTATAAGTGTTGCTAAACCTTTCTCATTTCTGAGTTCCACCCAAACAGCCTCCTTAATCGAGCCTTCTAGTCTGTCCTGCCAAAGCACTGCTGTGATATCCTCCCTGACAAGCAATGCAACACCCCCACCTCTTGCCCCTCCGATTCTATCACATCTGAAACAATGAAATCCTGGAATATTTAATTGCCAATCGCAACCCTCCTGCAACCATGTTTCACTGATCGCCACAACATCATACTTCCAGATGTCAATCCAGGCTCTAAGCTCATCCACCTTTCTTCCTAGCATTAAAATATACACATTTAAGGGACCCATCATTTCTTATTCTCAGTTTATTTCTTTTCCCTTCTTTCTCTCCTACATATTGGGTCTGAGTGTTTCCCTTTTCTGCCTCCTGCCTCACACACTGCCTATTAGCTATCTGTGTTTGAGTCCCTCCCCCCAACCGTACTAGTTTAAAGTCTCC
Source organism: Rhinoraja longicauda (assembly GCF_053455715.1). Taxonomy (NCBI): domain Eukaryota; kingdom Metazoa; phylum Chordata; class Chondrichthyes; order Rajiformes; family Arhynchobatidae; genus Rhinoraja; species Rhinoraja longicauda. The sequence goes on from NW_027601564.1 coordinate 66,474, forward strand.
GCAGTTATTTTAGCAAATCTCCCCGCCAGGATATTGGTTCCCCTCGGGTTCAGATGCAACCCGTCCTTTTTGTACAGGTCATACTTCCCCCAGAAGAGGTCCCAATGATCCAGAAACTTGAAACCCTGCTCCCTGCACCAGTTCCTCAGCCACGTATTTATCCTCCACCTCACTCCATTCCTATTCTCACTATCGCGTGGCACAGGCAGTAAGCCTGAGATTATTACTTTGGAAGTCCTTTTTTTTAACTCTCTTCCTAGCCCCCTGAATTCTCCTTTCAGGACCTCTTCCCTTATCCTACCTATATTGTTGCTACCTATATGTACCACGACCTCCGGCTCCTCTCCCTCCCCTTTCAGGATATCCCGGACACTCAGACACATCCCGGACACCGGCACCAGGGAGGCAAACCACCATCCGGGTCTCCCGACTGCGTCCACAGAAACGCCTATCTGACCCCCTCACTATAGAGTCCCCTATTACTACTGCTCTCCTCTTCCTTTCCCTACCCTTCTGAGCAACAGGGCCGGACTCCTTGCCAGAGGCCCGGGCACCGTCGCTGCCCCCAGGTAGGCTGTCCCCCCCAACAGTACTTAAACAGGAGTACTTATTTCCAAGGGGTAGAGCCACCGGGGTACTCCCTAGTCCCTGCCTCTGTTCCTTGCCCCCCCTAACAGTGACCCACTTGTCTACCTCCCGTGGTCTAGGAGTGACCACCTCTCTGTAACTCCTATCTATAACCTCCTCACTCTCCCTGATCAGACGGAGGTCATCAATCTGCCGCTCCAGGTTCCTAATACGGTCCCTTAGGAGCCCCATCTCGTCACACCTGGCGCAGATGTGGATGTCTGGAAGACTATCAGACTCCCAGATTCCCCACATCCGACACCCAGAACAAAAAACTGCCCTGGCAGTCATACTCTCCAAACAAAGCCCCGCGCTCGGTTACTAAACCTACCGCCCGGCCGCTACTCCAACCGCTCCAACCGCCCACCCAAAAGAACTGAGTGATCTCCTGGGAGAGGCGAAAATCCGGATAAAAAACCCAGGCCAATTTGGGAAAAAATCCGGGAAATTCCTCTCCGACCCCAAGCTAGGCGATCGAAACTAGTCCGGGAGATCACACAGGTCTTACTCCTTACTATCCCCACACAATCCCCACACACTACTTCCCAAGCAACACAGCTTGGTGCTGCTTGCTGCTGCTTGCTGCTGCTACTGCTGATTGCTGCTGCTGCTACTGCTGATTGCTGCCGCTGCTACTGCTGATTGCAGATCTGTACTCTTCACACTCTCATTGAAAAACATATACATCAAGCAAAAAATGGGAACATATTTGCCTGTTTTATTGACTTTAAGAAAGCATTTGACTCTATTTGGCACAAAGGGCTTTATTGCAAACTTCTCCATTGTGGTATAGGAGGAAAGGTATACGACCTTATTAAATCAATGTATTTGAATAATAAATGTGGTGTCAAAATTGGGGACAAATGCACTGATCTCTTCACCCAGAGAAGAGGTGTCCGGCAAGGCTGCAATCTGAGCCCAACACTGTTTAATGTGTACATAAACGATTTGGCAGTAAAGTTGGACCAGAGCACAGCGCCAGGCCTCTGTCTTCTGGACGGAGAGGTCAAATCCCTGCTTTATGCGGATGACTTGGTTTTGTTGTCTCCCACAGAACAGGGACTGCAGCAACAGTTAGACCTACTCGATGATTACTGCCAACATTGGGCCCTGGCAGTAAATCTAAAGTAAACCAATATCATGGTTTTTCATAAAAGACCCAGATGTCAGGAAGACAAATACCAATTCACTCTCAATGGCATCATTATCGAACACACTATGAGCTACACTCACCTTGGTCTGACTATTGCAGCATCAGGGAGCTTTAGCATGGCAGTGAATGCAGTAAAAGAGAAAGCTCGAAGAGCTCTGTATGCAATAAAAAGAAGATTCCACAACATCCAAATTCCAATTAAAATCTGGCTTAAAATATTTGCCAGTGTAATTCAGCCCATTGTGCTTTATGGTAGTGAAGTATGGGGTCCACTCAGTCACCACAGCTACACTAAATGGGAAAAACACACAACAGAGGCCCTACATCTGGAATTTTGTCGGAACATCCTTCGCACCCAAAGGAAAACACCAACAAACGCATGTAGGGCGGAATTAGGTTGATACCCACTGATAATAAATATCCAGAAACCAGCACTAAAGTTTTGGAATCACCTTAAATATAGTCCCCCAGACACCCTCCAGTTCAAAGCCCTCCAAACCCAAGAGGGGAACCCAGAAAAGAGCTCCCTGTGTCAGTTGGTATTGAAACTCACTACCCCTACTCAGTTAAACCTTGACCAGTCTCAGATCAACACTGCTTTCCAATCACCAGTTAGACTGAACCAAATTATTAAACAACGCAAATAAATCTACCTGGAACATTGGGATAAAGTCACTAAAAGCCAAAGCAGACTAGAGTGCTACCGTGCCCTAAAAAGAGATTATAAATTGGCAGACTATCTCTCAAATGTTAGAGACATAAAGCAGAGATTAAGTGACCATCATTTGACAGTTGAAAAAGGAAGACAGAAGAGATCTTGGCAACCAAGAGAGAATAGAATATGTGGTCACTGTTTGACAGATGAGGTTGAAACAGAGATGCACTTCCTCTTAAAATGTAAACAACTCGATAAAATAAGGAAAATATATCTTGAAAAACTCAGTCTGGCAACTCCAGATTTTAAAGAACTAGACGATATATCAAAACTAGGAATAATCCTTGGAGAAGGAAATACGGCCCATCTTGGCCCACAATACGTAACAGCACGCCACACCCTGAGGGACCAACATGTACACACACACTCACACACACACAGACACAATACGTAACAGCATGCCACACCCTGAGGGACCAACATGTACACACACACTCACACACACACACAGACACAATACGTAACAGCACGCCACACCCTGAGGGACCAACATGTACACACACACTCACACACACAGACACAATACGTAACAGCATGCCACACCCTGAGACCAACATGTACACACACACTCACACACACAGAGACACAATACGTAACAGCATGCCACACCCTGAGGGACCAACATGTACACATACAGAGACACACAGACACAATACGTAACAGCATGCCACACCCTGAGGGACCAACACGTACACACACTCACACACAGAGACACAATACGTAACAGCACGCCACACCCTGAGGGACCAACATGTACACATACACTCACACACACAGAGACACAATACGTAACAGCACGCCACACCCTGAGGGACCAACATGTACACATACACTCACACACACAGAGACACAATACGTAACAGCACGCCACACCCTGAGGGACCAACATGTACACATACAGAGACACACAGACACAATACGTAACAGCATGCCACACCCTGAGAGACAGTGAATGACCAACATGTACACATACACACACATGTACACATGTACCAACATGTACAGATACACTCATACACACAGAGACACTAAGCAAATTGATATCGACCTACTAAACGTGCCACCTTGCTGTGCTGTTTACAACTGCAAGAACCAGTAGCAATCAATAAAAGGATATAAATGTATTATATATATATATGTGCAGGGACATATCATCCTCTATTATATGTATTATAAATATATATATATATGTACAGGGACATATATGGTATGTTGGCATTCATAGCAAGAGGATTTGAGTTTAGGAGCAGGGAGGTTCTGCTGCAGTTGTACAGGGCCTTGGTGAGACCGTACCTGGAGTATTGTGTGCAGTGTTGGTCTCGTAACCTGAGGAAAGACATTCTAGCCTTAGAGGGAGTACAGAGAAGGTTCACCAGATTGATCCCTGGGATGGCGGGACTTACATATGAGGAAAGACTGGACAGACTGGGCTTGTACTCGCTGGAATTTAGAAGACTGAGGGGGGATCTTATAGAAACATATAAAATTCTTAAGGGGTTGGAGAGGCTAGATACGGGAAGATTGTTCCCGATGTTGGGGGAGTCCAGAACCAGGGGTCACAGCTTAAGGATAAGGGGGAAGTCTTTTAGGACCGAGATGAGAAAACATTTCTTCACACAGAGTGGTGAGTCTGTGGAATTCTCTGCCACAGAAGGTAGTTGAGGCCAGTTCATTGGCTATATTTAAGAGGGAGTTAGATGTGGCTCTTTTTGCTAAAGGGATCAGGGGGTATGGAGAGAAGGCAGGTACAGGCTATTGAGCTGGATGATCAGCCATGATCATATTGAATGGCGTTGCAGGCTCGAAGGGCCGAATGGCCTACTCCTGCACCTATTTTCTATGTTTCTATGTTTCTATGATCCCCAAGGACTCCATCGTGCGGAACTCCTGCCGTGCCAGACGTAGCTTATCGGGCGGCAGTCAGCGTGCTCGTGCGTGGAGGGGTGGGCCGGTAGTTATTATATAATGGACCACCCCGTGCTTGGGGGTTGACGACCGGAATTGCGGGGTCATGATGTCTGGGAATTCCGGCAGAACCCGAGCTAAATGTGAGTCCACGGACGACAGCGGGCATACAACGGGCTCATTCAGACGCAATGCAATGGGCTCCATCGTGGCGGCGTGGACCAAGCGCTGCTGCCTGACGTCCACCAGGAGAAAATGAGCCCGCAGAAAGTCTGCCCCGAGCAACGGCTGGGAGACATCTGCGATCGTGAACTGCCACGTGAAATGACTGGCGCCGAAAACGATGTGAACCGTGCGGACGCCATAAGTCCGAATGCGGCTCCCGTTTGCAGCGGTGAGGATAGGCCCCTGCTTCCCAGAACGAATGTCCAGCAGCGAAGGGGGCAGGACGCTCAGCGAGGAAGCGGCCCCCGGAGCGCATCGGCGAAGAGGCGGTGAATCTGGCCGGCCGCCGCGGGGACTATTGGCAGCCGGCCTCGGCGTTTCCCGGGAACGTGCACGGCTGGCGGCATCGTCGGGCTACAGCACCCCAGCGCTGGTGGTAATAACACCAGTGCCTCCTGCTGGTGTTGGCTGGAGCCTGCTGGCGTGGGACTGCAGGTGCATGTGCAGGTGCAGGACCCGCAGCGGCCACGGGGGGCAATCTCACAGGCCTCCGGGACGCAGCTGTCACTCCTTCAACAGCTCCCCGGCCCGACCGGAGAAAATCGGGCGCTGCTCGAGTGACGTTTAGCGCGCTGATGTCATCCCGGTGCGCCATCTACAACGCGTTCGCGCGCCTGCCGAGGGCCCGGGGGTCATCAAAGCTGGCGTCAGTGAGCTGCAGGCGAATGTCTGCCGGCAGCAGGTGCAGGTAAGTGTATTCAAACATCAGGCACGGTCTGTGCCCGTCGAGCAGCGCGACCATCTCTTTCAGGAGGCTAGATGGGCCTTTCGGCCCGCTCCATTCTGGTCAGCCCGTAAGTTTGGAGCAGCAGCTCCTTCAGGGCTTTATACTTAACGTGGGTGGGGAGGTCCTCGAGGAACTCCGTGACCTCTTCGGCCGTGTCCTGGTCAAGGGCTCCCACCCACCAGGTGGAAAAAACGGGTGTCATCTGCTGTGATGCCCCGCAGCTGGAACTGAGCCTCGAGCCTGGGTGGTCCAGAATGTCGGGAGCATGATGCCTACCGCGCGCGCCGACAGCTGCGGCCTAGTCGGACTGGTCGGCCTGCGAGACGGACGGACGGTCAGCTTTCCATCTTGCGTCCATTATTTCATCTATGGACTGTTCGGGGTCACCAATGTGGCGCGTCGAAAAAGGCCCGAAATAAAGGCGAGGAGCTGGGTATTTCGGGAGGTTTGATTTTATTACCGTTGTCAGACCGGTCAAGTCTGCTGGAATGGCATCGCGCCCAAAACCTCGTCCTTTTATATCCGTAGCAAAGGGCCGCCCCCCTGGCCGTGCCGAGGGGTCGGTAGTGGTATGGCCCGACCCTTGGGAGCCGCCACACCTTCACCTCTATCCACCTGTCATTTGCCAGGGTTTGTCCTGCCCCCCTCCCCTTAGTCAGTCTGCAGAAGGATCACAACCCAAAACATCATCTAATCCATGTTCTCCAGAGTTGCTGAATTACTCCAGCACTGTCTTTTTTCCCCCCTATGTCTCACTGTGGATCTAGCTGGATGGCAGAGTTGTAGATTGGGTGTTGGTGGATCTGTCTTGCCGATATTGAGATGATGAGGACCAGCTACTCGAATGTCCCAGTAAAAGAGTGAAAAGTGACCTGGAGCTCTGCCTCCATTGGTTTATATCTCAGCAACATCAACAAATGAGGTTGGGGTGACCTCATTTCTGGAGCCTAGGTGAACGTTTAGTGAGAAATATGAATGTACTCTGATATGTGCTAACTGTAAAAGCTGTAAAAGATTACATCAATAATAAAGCATTTCACACCAGGATAGACTGGCAATGTTGTCTAATCTGTAATTAAATAAACTTTGAATCAAACCTATCATCTGTTGATTGCAACATTTCATTTATTTTGACAAAGGCTACCTATGTCAAAATGGTGCATTGATGGCACTCAAAACACTTGAATAATGACAAATAAAAGCAAAAATGCCTGCCCCTGACCTGGAGCGACACTCAGCCCACACCTGGGAGTTACTGCACTATTGTCCCTGATTTGAGGTATGAGCCAAGGTCTAATTTTCCTGTTCAGGGAGGTAACATGGAACAGCAACAAGGTTGGTTGGGAATTACAGAGGAGGATAAGGAATCCGATCCAGATTGGATGGCTGGTGATGTCACTCGGCTAGGAGATAAACTAAAAAGTAGGACCTCAAAGGTAATAATCTCTGGATTACTACCAGTGCCACGTGCTAGTCAGAGTAGGAATAGGAGGATATTTCAGATGAATACGTGGCTTGAAAAATGGTGCAAGGGGGAGGGATTCAAATTTTTAGGACATTGGAACCAGTTCTGGGAGAGGTGGGACCAGTACAAACAGGACGGTCTGCACCTGAGCTGGAATGGAACCAATGTCCTAGGGGGAGTGTTTGCTAGTGCTGTCGGGGAGGATTTAAACTAATGTGGCAGGGGGATGGGAGCTGGAGCAGAGAGACAGAGGGGTGTAAAATGAGGGTAGAAGCAACAGGTAGCAAGGTGAAAAGTAAAAGTGGCAGGCAGACAAATCCAGGGCAAAAATCAAAAAGGGCCACTTTTCAACATAATCGTACAAGGGGTAAGAGAGTTGTAAAAACAAGCCTGAAGGCTTTGTGTCTCAATGCAAGGAGTATACGTAATAAGGTGGATGAATTAAATGTGGAGATAGTTATTAATGATTATGATATAGTTGGGATTACGGAGACATTGGTCCAGGGTGACCAAGGCTGGGAGCTCAACATCCAGGGATATTCTATATTCAGGCGGGATAGACAGAAAGGAAAAGGAGGTGGGGTAGCGTTACTGGTTAGAGAGGAGATTAAAGCAGTGGAAAGGAAGGACATTAGCTTGGAGGAAGTGGAATCGATATGGGTAGAGCTACGAAACACTAAGGGGCAGAAAACGCTAATGGGAGTTGTGTACAGGCCACCTAACAGCAGTAGGGAGGTTGGGGATGGCATCAAGCAGGAAATTAGAAATGCATGCGCTAAAGGCGCAGCAGTTATAATGGGTGACTTCAATCTACATATAGATTGGGTGAACCAAACTGGCAGGGGTGCTGAGGAAGAGGATTTCTTGGAATGTTTGAGAGATGGTTTTCTAAACCAACATGTCGAGGAACCAACGAGAGAACAGGCCATTCTAGACTGGGTATTGAGTAATGAGGAAGGGTTAGTTAGCAGTCTTGTTGTGCGAGGCCCCTTGGGCAAGAGTGATCATAATATGGTAGAGTTCTTCATTAGGATGGAGAGTGACAAAGTTGATACAGAAACAAGTGTTCTGAACTTAAAGAAAGGTAACTTTGAGGGTATGAGGCGTGAATTGTCCAAGATAGACTGGCGATTGATGCTGAAAGGGTTGACGGTGGACATGCAATGGAAGGCATTTAAAGGTCGCATGGATGAACTACAACAAGTGCTCATCCCAGTTTGGCAAAAGAACAAACCAGGAAAGGTAGTGCATCCGTGGCTAACAAGGGAAATCAAGGATAGTATTAAAACAAAAGATGAAGCATACAGATTAGCCAGAAAAAGTAGCATACCAGAGGACTGGGAGAAATTCAGAGTCCAGCAGAGGAGGACAAAGGGCTTAATTAGGAAAGGGAAAATAGATTATGAGGGGAAAACTGGCAAGGAACATAAAAACAGACTGCAAAAGCTTTTATAGATATGTCAAGAGAAAAAGATTAGTTAAGGCAAATGTAGGTCCCTTGCAGTCGGAAACAGGTGAATTGATCGTAGGGAACAAGGAGATGGCAGACCAATTGAACAAATACTTTGGTTCTGTCTTCACTAAGGAAGACATAAACCGTCTGCCGGAAATAGCGGGGGATCGGGGGTCTAAAGAGATGGAGGAACTGAGGGAAATCCAGGTTAGTCGGGAAGTGGTGTTAGGTAAATTAAATGGATTAAAGGCAGATAATTCCCCAGGGCCAGATAGGCTGCATCCCAGAGTGCTTAAGGAAGTAGCCTCAGAAATAGTGGATGCATTAGTGATAATTTTTCAAAACTCTTTAGATTCTGGAGTAGTTCCTGAGGACTGGAGGGTAGCTAATGTAACCCCACTTTTTAAAAAGGGAGGGAGAGAGAAAACGGGGAATTATAGACCAGTTAGCCTAACATCGGTAGTGGGGAAAATGCTAGAGTCAGTTATTAAAGATGTGATAGCATTACATTTGGAAAGTGGTGAAATCATCGGACAAAGTCAGCATGGATTTACCAAAGGCAAATCATGTCTGACGAATCTTATAGAATTTTTCGAGGATGTAACTAGTAGAGTGGATAAGGGAGAACCAGTCGATGTGTTATATCTGGACTTTCAGAAGGCCTTCGACAAGGTCCCACATAGGAGATTGGTGTACAAACTTAAAGCACACGGTATTGGGGGTTCAGTGTTGAGGTGGATAGAAAATTGGTTGGCGGACAGGACTGGAATTTAGAAGACTGAGGGGGGATCTTATAGAAACATATAAAATTCTTAAGGGGTTGGAGAGGCTAGATGCGGGAAGATTGTTCCCGATGTTGGGGGAGTCCAGAACCAGGGGTCACAGATTAAGGATAAGGGGGAAGTCTTTTAGGACCGAGATGAGAAGACATTTCTTCACACAGAGTGGTGAGTCTGTGGAATTCTCTGCCACAGAAGGTAGTTGAGGCCAGTTCATTGGCTATATTTAAGAGGGAGTTAGATGTGGCCGCACCGGGTGATGTTAGGCCCAGCGGCTGAGCCGCACCGGGCGATGGAAGGCCCCGCGGCCGAGCCGCACCCCGCGCCGTGAGGAAGAGACCTAAAAGAGAACGGTTTCCCCCACACCACCACCCCCCACACATACACAACCAAAAAAACAAAAACCATCCCAACACCGACACACAACAAAAAAAAGAGGAAAAAAGACGAACAGACTGCTAGCGAGCCGCAGCCGTTAGGCGCCGCCACTTCCGAACAGGTATGGCTGAGGGGATTTAGATTTCTAGACCACTGGGATCTCTTCTGGGGTAGGGGTGACCTGTACAAAAGGGACAAGTTACACCTTAACAGCAGGGGGACCAACATTCTGGCAGGCAGAACTGCTAGTGCTACACGTGTGGCTTTAAACTAAGTAGTGGGGGGGAGGGGTTGACAAACTGGGAATATGAAGATGGAGTTAAAGGGGAAGCGAATACAGGAGAAATTGCAAAGGACTCTCGAATAAATGGGAAGGGAAGTTCTAGATGGGATACGAGAGTAAGGTGTGAGAGGGGAGGTGAATACCGAAGTTAAAGTGTTGTATTTAAATGCGCGAAGTATAAAAAATAAAGTGGATGAGCTTGAAGCTCAGTTAGACATTGGCAAGTATGATGTTGTGGGAAAAGACAGACAGGTGGGCAGAGGGGTTGGGGTCGCTCTGTTGGTAATGAATGATATTCACTCCCTTGCAAGGGGTGACATAGAATCAGGAGATGTACAGTGTGGATAGAAATGAGGAATTGTAAGGGTAAAAAGACCCTAATGGGAGTTATCTATAGGCCCCCAAACAGTAGCCTCGACATATAGTGCAAATTGAATCAATAGCTAAAATGGCATGTCACAAATGTAATGCTACGGTGGTTATGGGAGATTTCATCATACAGGTAGACTGGGAAAATCAGGTTGGTACTGGACCCCAGGAAAGGGAGTTTGTGGAGTGCCTCCGAGATGGATTCTTAGAACAGCTTGTACTGGAGCCTATCAGGGAGAAGGCAATTCTGGACTTAGTGTTGTGTAATGAACCTGATCTGATAAGGGGACTCGAGGTAAAAGAGCCATTGGGATGCAGTGATCACAATATGATAAGTTTTACTCTACAAATTGAGAGGGAGAAGGGAAAATTGGATGTGTCAGTATTACAGTATAGCAATGGGGATTAATGAGGCAGGAGATGGCCAGAATTGACTGGAAGGAGGCCCTAGCAGGGATGATGGTGGAATAGCAATGGCAGGTATTCCTAGGAATAATCCTGAGGTTGCAGGATCAATTTATCCCAAAGAGGAGGAAAGATTCTAAGGGGAGTAAGAGGCACCCGTGGCTGACAAGGGAAGTCAAGGACAGCATAAAAATAAAAGAGCAGAAGTATATCAGAGCAAAGAAGAGTGGGACTCTTTCAAAGGATTGGGACTCTTTCAAAGAGCAACAGAAGATAACTAAAAAGGCAATACGAGGAGAAAAGATGAGGTACGAGGATAAGCTAGCTAATAATATAAAGGAGGATAGTAAAAGCTTTTTTAGGTATGTGAAGAGGAAAACAAATAGTCAAGGCAAATGTGGGTCCCAGGGGAATTTATTATGGGGTACAAGGAAATGGCAGACGAGTTAAACTTTCTTAGTGAAGACAGATCCAATCTCCCAGATGTTCTAATGGCCAGAGATCCTAGGGGGACGAAGGAACTGAAGGAAATTCACATTAGGCATGAAATGGTGTTGGGTAGACTAATGGGACTGAAGGCTGATAAATCCCCAGGGCCTGATGGTCTGCATCCCAGGGTACTTAAGGAGGTGGCTCTAAAAATTGTGGACGCATTGGTGATCATTTTCCAATGTTCTACAGAATCAGGATCAGTTCCTGTGGATTGGCGGGTAGCTAATGTTATCCCAATTTTTAAGAAAGGAGGGAGAGAGAAAACGGGAAATTATAGACCAGTTAGTCTGACATCAGTGGTGGGGAAGATGCTGGAATCAATTATAAAAGACGAAACTGTGGAGCATTTGGATAGTAGTAACAGGATCATTCCGAGTCAGCATGGATTTACGAAGGGGAAATCATGCTTGACTAATCTTCTGGAATTTTGTGAGGATGTAACTAGGAAAATTGACAGGGGAGAGCCAGTGGATGTGGTGTACCTCGACTTTCAGAAAGCCTTCGACAAGGTCTCGCATAGGAGATTAGTGGGCAAAATTAGAGCACATGGTATTGGGAGTAGGGTACTGACATGGAAAGAAAATTGGTTGACAGACAGAAAGCAAAGAGTGGGGATAAATGGGTCCCTTTCAGAATGGCAGGCAGTGACTAGTGGGGTACCGCAAGGCTCGGTGCTGGGACTGCAGCTATTTACAATATACATTAATGACTTGGATGAAGGGATTAAAAGTACGATTAGCAAATTTGCAGATGATACAAAGCTGGGTGGTAGTGTGAACTGTGAGGAAGATGCTATGAGGTTGCAGGGTAATTAGGACAGGTTGTGTGAGTAGGCGGATGCATGGCAGATGCAGTTTAATATGGATAAGTGTGAGGTTACAACGAGATCTGGGTGTCCTAGTGCATCAGTCACTGAAAGGAAGCATGCAGGTACAGCAGGCAGTGAAGAAAGCCAATGGAATGTTGGCCTTCATAACAAGAAGAGTTGAGTATAGGAGCAAAGAGATCCTTCTGCAGTTGTACAGGGCCCTAGTGAGACCGCACCTGGAGTACTGTGTGCAGTTTTGGTCTCCAAATTTGAGGAAGGATATTCTTGCTATTAAGGGCGTGCAGCCTAGGTTTACTAGGTTAATTCCCGGAATGGCGGGACTCTCATATGTTGAAAGACTGGAGCGACTAGGCTTGTATACACTGGAATTTAGAAGGATGAGAGGGGATCTTATTGATACATATAAGATTATTAAGGGGTTGGACGCATTAGAGGCAGGAAACATGTTCCCAATGTTGGGGGAGTCAAGAACCAGGGGCCACAGTTTAAGAATAAGGGGTCGGCCATTTAGAATGGAGATGAGGAAAAACGTTTTCAGTCAGAGTTATGAATCTGTGGAATTCTCTGCCTCAGAAGGCAGTGGAGGCCAATTCTCTGAATGCATTCAAGAAAGAGCTAGATAGAGCTCTTAAGGATAGCGCAGTCAGGGGGTATGGGGATAAGGCATGAACGGGGTACTGATTGAGAATGATCAGCCATGATCACATTGAATGGTAGTGCTGGCTCAAAGGGCCTGCACCTATTGTCTACCCACCATATGCCTCCTCCTTTTTCTTGACCAAATCCTCTATATCCTCGTCAAGCAAGCTTCCCTAATTTTGCCATCCTTTCCCTTCTCCATAACAAGAAAATACTAACTCTTAGGTCTCCCTGTCTCACTTTTAAAAGCCTCCTACTTGCCAAATGTCCTTTGACCCACAAACAGCCTCTCCCAATAAATTTGTGGGGGGTCCTATCTGATGTCATTGAAATTAGCCTTCCCCCAATTTAAGACTTCAACTTGTGGACGAGTCTTATCTTTTCCCCAACAATCTTGAAAGTACCAGAATTATGGACAGTGATCTCCAAGCGCACCCCCAGTGACACTGTAACTGTTTGCAACCACTTCTTTGGTAAGGACACCCACATCTTGCTTCAGAAAACCTTCCTGGAAAGTAAACAAATCCCCCTCCATCTAAGCACTAAGGCAGTCCCAATCAATACTGGGAAAGTTTATATCACCTGCTGCTACAACACTATTGTTGGGGTTAGAACACCCCTTTCTTACTTCTAAATACTATCTATACACACTTAATAGAAAACATGGAAAATAGGTGCAGGAGGAGGCCATTCGGCCCTTCGACTCAGCACCCGCTGGGCATTCCTCCATGATATCTCTGCTGTGATGTTCTCTTTAATTAATAATGCAGATCCCTGTCTTTTACCTCCACCTCTGTCACACTAGAAACATTGGTACTGCCCATTGCTCAACCAGGTTTCTGGTAAATGGGAATAGTTTAGTATTTCATAATTGGTTATGGATAAGCTCATGTTATAGGAGAAGAATTAGTCCATTCGGCCCATCAAGTTTAATCTGTCATTCAATCATCGCTGATCTATCTTTCCCTCTCATCCCCATTCTCGTTCCACAAGGTTTGCTGAAGGGTCTGTTCTTGTGTTGTTTGACCCTATTACAGCCATTTCTCACTCACTGCCTTTACAACAACATTCCTCGTACTCATTTCCAAAGTAATTGGCTTGCCTTTTCCACACTCGGTGAAAATTGCAGCTTTCTGGTGAGCTCCTAAACAATTAGGAAAATGGCCTGGTAGCCTTCATTGCAAGAGGTTTTAAATATAAGAGCAAAGATGTTTTACTACAATTGTACAAGCCTTAATGAGCACACCTGGAATATTAATACAATTTTGATTTCCTTACCTAAAAATGATATACCTAGTGCAGTGAAGATTGACTAGACTGGTTCCTGGGATGGAGGGTCTGTAATATGAGGAAAGATTGAGTAGGATAGGCCTCTATTCTCCCGAGAGTTTAAAAGAATGCAAGGTGATCTTATCGAAACAGATGGAATTCTTGGAGGGCTGAACTGGCCGTAGGTGGGAGGGTGATTTCTCTTGGTGGAGGAGTCTAGAACCAGGGGTCAATGTTGCAACATAATGAGACGGCCAGTTAAGGACTAAAATGTGAAGAAATTTCTTCACTCAGGCAGGATTGGATCTTTTGAAATCTTGGCATTGGAAGACTGTGGCTTTATGTGCATTCAAAACAGAGATAATTAGATTTCTGGACATTAGAGGAATCAAGGGATGTGGAGATAGGGCTGGAACATGGCAATATAGGTGGAATAACGATAATGATCTTGTTGAGTGGTGGGCTAGGCTTCTCATAATAATGGACCTCCTTCAGCTCTGATGGCTTACCCCTATTCTTGTGTTTTCCACACTGTAAACAGCAATCACCTCAGCAACTTCTCATTCAGCTCTTTTCACAATCTCACATTGATTTCTTGACTTGGTCCATATTTTGTCAATTGTCTCTGAGCCTGATCTTGAATGAATGAATGAACGAATGAATAAGTTTATTGGCCAAGTAAAGGAATGTGCCATATACAAGGAATGTGCCTTGGTACTCCAACTCACAAATTACAACACAAACATACAGTTAACAATTAAGAATAAAGCATAAACACATCAAAATAATAAGGATACAACATTACGGTCTAAACATGTGGGTGAATATAAACCAGAGCAAAAAAGAGACTACAGACTTTGGTTATTGAGTAGAACTATCACACGTGGAAAAAAAGCTGTTTTTATGTCTGGCTGTGGCTGCTTTGACAGTCCGGAGTCGCCTTCCAAAGGGAAGTGTTTCAAAGAGCTTGTGGCCAGGGTGAGAGGGGTCAGAGATGATCTTGCCCGCTCGCTTCCTGGTCCTTGCAGTGAACAGTTCGTCAATGGGGGGAAGGTTGCAGCCAACAACCTTCTCAGCTGTGCGAACGATCCGTTGCAGCCTCCGGATGTGGTGCTTGGTGGCTGAGCCAAACCAGACCATGATGGAGAAGATGAGGACAGACTCAATGATAGCAGTATAGAATTGGACCATCATTGCCTGTGGCAGATTGTGTTTCTTCAGTTGCCGCAGGAAGTACATCCTCTGTTGGGCCTTTTTGACTGTGGAGTCGATGGTGGCCCCCCATTTAAGGTCCCTGGGGATGATGGTTCCAAGGAGCTTAAATGACTCCACAGATGTGACTATGGTGGTGTTGATGGTGAGTGGGGGGAGGGGAGGGGGATCTCTTCGAAGGTCTACAATTAGTTCCACTGTCTTAAGAGCATTGAGCTCCAGGTTGTTGCGATGGCACCAGGACGCCAGCTGGGTCACTTCCCATCTGTAGGCAGATTCATATATAACATATAACATATAACAACTACAGCATGGAAACAGGCCTGTCCGGCCCTACCAGTCCACGCCGACCATTCTCCCTGACCTAGTCTCATCTACCTGCACTCAGACCATAACCCTCCAATCCCCTCCTATCCATATACCTATCCAATTTACTCTTAAATAATAAAATCGAGCCAGCCTCCACCACTTCCACCGGAAGCCCATTCCATACAGCCACAACCCTCTGAGTAAAGAAGTTCCCCCTCATGTTACCCCTAAACCTTTGTCCCTCAATTCTGAAGCTATGTCCCCTTGTTGGAATCTTCCCCACTCTCAAAGGGAAAAGCCTACCCACGTCAACTCTGTCCGTCCCTCTCAAAATTTTAAAAACCTCTATCAAGTCCCCCCTCAACCTTCTACGCTCCAAAGAATAAAGACCCAACCTATTCAATCTCTCTCTGTAGCCTAAGTGCTGAAACCCAGGCAACATTCTAGTAAATCTCCTCTGTACCCTCTCCATTTTGTCGACATCCTTCCTATAATTTGGCGACCAGAACTGCACACCATACTCCAGATTCGGCCTCACCAATGCCCTGTACAATTTCAACATTACATCCCAACTTCTATACTCGATGCTCTGATTTATAAAGGCAAGCATACCAAACGCCTTCTTCACCACCCTATCCACATGAGATTCCACCTTCAGGGAACAATGCACAGTTATTCCCAGATCCCTCTGTTCCACTGCATTCCTCAATTCCCTACCATTTACCCTGTACGTCCTATTTTGATTTGTCCTACCAAAATGCAGCACCTCACACTTATCAGCATTAAACTCCATCTGCCATCTTTCAGCCCACCCTTCCAAAAGGCCCAAGTCTCTCTGTAGACTTTGAAAATCTACCTCACTATCAACTACTCCACCTATCTTAGTATCATCTGCATATTTACTAATCCAATTTGCCACACCATCATCCAGATCATTAATTCCTCCCCATCCTGGATCAGTCCAATCAGGGTAGTGTCATCCGCAAACTTGAGGAGCTTGACAGAGGAGTCTGTGGAGGTGCAGTCGTTGGTGTAGAGAGAGTAAAGGAGAGGGGAGAGTATGCAGCCTTGCGGTGCTCCTATGCTGAGGGTCTGTGGGTCCGAGATGTGCTTTCCCAGCCTCACATGCTGCTTCCTCTCTGTCAGGAAGTTGATGATCCACTGACGGAGGGGTTCAGGCACAGTCAGCTGGGAGAGTTTGTAGTGTAGTAGCTCTGGCACAATGGTGTTAAAAGCTGAGCTAAAGTCCACAAACAGAATCCTGGCATAGCTCCCCTTGCGGTCTAAGTGCTGGAGGATGAAGTGCAGGCCTAGGTTGACTGTGTCATCCACCGATCTATTGGCCCTGTATGCAAACTGCAGGAGATCCAGCAGGGGGTTTGTGATGTTTTTCAGCTGGGCCAGCACAAGTCTTTTAGATTTAGATTTAGAGATACAGTGCAGAAACAGGCCCTGCGGCCCACCGGGTCCGCGCCACCCAGCGATCCCCGCACATTAACACTATCCTACACCCACTAGGGATTTTTTAAAAACATTTGCCCAGCCAATTAACCTACATACCTGTACGTCTTTGGAGTGTGGGAGGAAACCGAACGGCTTCGGCTCGCTGGCAGTCTGTGTGTGTGGGGGGGGTGGGGTGGGGTGGGGGGGGGGGGGGTGGGGGGGGGTGGGGTGGGGTGGGGGGTGGGTGGTGGGGGGGGGGTGATGTGGGGTGGGAGGGGAAACCTTTCTTTTTTAGGTCTCTTCCTCACGGCTCGGCTCGGCCGCGGGGCCTTCCATCGCCCGTGGGGCCTTCCATCGCCCGGTGCGGCTCGGCCGCTGGACTTAACAGTGCCCGGTGCGGCTCGGCCGTGGGGCCTTCCATCGCCCGGCGCGGCTCGGCCGCAGGACTTTACATTGCTGGTGCGGCTCGGCCGCGGGACCTAACATCGCCCGGCGCGGCTCGGCCGCGGGACTTAGCAGTGCACGGTACGGCTGCGGGGCCTTTCATCGCCCGGCTCGGCCACGGGACGTTTCTGCACCCGGTGCGGCTCGGCCGCGGGGCCTTCAATTGCCCGGCTCGGCCGCGGGATGTTTCAGTGCCCGGTGCGGCTCGGCCGCAGGGACTCCCATCCCCTTGCGGGGACTGTGTGGGTTGGTCGGGGACAAGCTGTCTGCCCGTGGGCGTGGGGAAGAGAGTGGAAGTTTTGTTGCCTCCATCACAGTGAAGGGGTGTTTGGAGTCACTGTGATGGACGTTTGTGTTGGGGTCGTGTGTCTTGTGTTCTTTTTTTTTTTTGTGTGATTGCTATGTAATTTCGTCCAGTACCTTGGTACCGAATTACAAATAAAGCTCTGTATTCTGCTCTGTATTCTGTATCTCGGAGAAAACCGACGCAGGTCACGGGGAGAACGTACAAACTCCGTACAGACGGTGCCCGTAGTCAGGATCGAACCTGAGTCTCCGACGCTGCATTCGCTGTAAGGCAGCAACTCTACCACTGCGCCACCATGCCGCCCTTTCAAAGGTCTTCATGACTACAGAGGTAAGTGCGACAGGCCTGTAGTCATTAAGACCGGTGATCCTTGTCTTTTTGGGTACAGGGACAATCGTGCGCTACATACACCATCTCTGATGATTTAAGCCTTTGCTCTGCACAACATCAAACCCCGGCTGAAACCATCATTTTCACGGCTTTCACATCAACAAGGTGTGCCGGTTCCTGAATGATTTCAGAGGCCAGGGTTGTCCCCACCAGACATTATGGCCTAGTCCTTTACCTCCCTGTCTTACACACAACAAATGATGGCCTAGTCCTATACCTCCCTGTCTTACACACAACAAATGATGGCCTAGTCCTATACCTCCCTGTCTTACACACAACAAATGATGGCCTAGTCCTTTACCTCCCTGTCTTACACACAACAAATTCAGTGGATTGTAGTTTTCTGGGAGTAATTTAATGTTATGTTCATTGGTCCCCAGTCTTTTGGCAAAATGTGCTTTTCTGGATGAATTGGATCAATGGTAACAGACCATTTTAGCCAATCACTGGCTAACGTCGGTCCTTCAAGCACCACCATGATCATGCTACCATGCATGTTATCAGGCTTCTGAATGGTCCTTCCAGAAGCTACGGTACAGTCCAATTCATCTCTACACCATTGCGGACATTGGACTTTGTTAATGGAACTAGTGTGCTATAATGCCTAGAACTATATCCTGCACTCTGTAGCTCTCTCTTTGGGCTATCTATTGTACCCAAGTATGCTGATTATAATTATATGTTGTATTGGCTGATCTGATTGGATAGCATGCAAAGCAAAGCCTTTCACTATACCTCGGTACACGTGACAACAAATATACCTAAACCGTTATATAGCCAGCAATAATGCTAGTAAAATGTACTGCAAGTTTCTGTGGTTGGATGCCTACCTATAAGGGTTGTGAACATACTGTAAGTGTGAACAACCCAAAGGCAAATGTAGGCTGTGCCTGTACAACCTCAGGCATCAGGTGCGACCAGGGGCAGTGCAAGTTAGTGTAAACAGTGGCAGTACTGACCAACATCCCTCGCCTCCGGAAGCCCATCATGCACGCACGACACTTGAACATGAAACTCTCATAGTCCGTGGAAGGGATCTTGGGTTTGAAAGGTTTGGACTTGTGGATGCGGCCAGCGTTCTTGGCCTCTCGTTCAGGGTTGTGCATCCGCTGCATGTGCTCTTTTAACTTGTCCTTTCTCTGTCAACAAAATAGAGAGCATAGATCAGCACTTGGGACCATTGAACTGGATGAAGAATCCTCACTGTCCGACCATCGATTCCCTGCAGTTTCACAAAACAAAGTAATTGTGCATCATACAAAAAATGAATCAATACTAATCTTAATCAGTCAGCATTTTGTTCAAATCCAGAGAAACAGAAACCTATTTAGATACCAAAGGAGTGTCGGTAGCATCAAATTTTAAAAGTTTATTCTTTCTTCTGGAGATGTGATGTATTGGCAAACAAGATTTTCCTCTTTTGCTGCTTACCATATTCTTCCCATTTAATGTACAGGTTAAAGAAATTAGGCATGAGTCTGAAGATGGGTCTCGACCCGAAACGTCACCCATTCCTTCTCTCCAGAGATTGTAAAATCATATTTTACAATGTGCTCTGCTCCATAACAATCCTTGAATCTGTTGTGATCTAACAAGGGACGGAGAGACAGCTATGAGCAGCGAAGGAGGAGTACCTCAACGAGTTCTTAACATTGAAACCAGGAAGACTCACACAATCAGAACAAACAGTGGTTTGGGAACCGCCTGCTGATAACCACCCAAAGCTGATGAATCTGTGTTAAGCACCATGTGGCAGAAGCTCAAAGTAGCTAAGGTCTGGGTGTTGAATGTCCATCACCAATACCACTGACTAAGCTGAAAAACACAACTGCCAGACTGGCTGTGGCAAGTGGTGATGGACTTAACAACTGAATGAACAGGTTTGACATCCTAACATCCACGTGTTGTAGATATATCTTCACCCCAAAGCAATGGGAGGAGTGATTGGAACATAGCTCTTGTGAAGATTGTGAAATCCTCCATTGTCTTGTGTTGTACACCCATCAGGCTAAATGAGATAGATTGCAGCTTCACACTGGGCATCCAAAAGGGTTCAAAGGCCACTAACAGCAGGATTCGATTCACCATTGGCCCGCACATAATAATAATAATAATAATAATATTCATTTATTGTCATTGCAACGAGTACAACGAAATTAAAAAATAGCCAATCCTGACGGTGCATACAAACATATATGCAATAAATGCAAAAACAAATAAATACATAAATACAATTATATTAAGTACAAGATTTTTTAACGGTGTTGCCCAGTGCAAAGGTAGTGTTCAGTTCTCGTATGGCCCTGGGGTAAAAACTGTTCTTAAGTCTGTTTGTTCGGGATTTGATCGACCTGAAACGTCGACCAGAGGGCAGATGAACAAACAGACGGTGGCCGGGGTGGGATGGATCTTTTATTATTTTGCCTGCTCTACTGAGGCAGCGTAGGCTGAACAGGTGCTCCAGGGAGGGCAGTGAGCAGCCGATGATCTTCTGGGCCGTCGTGATGACCCTCTGAAGGGCTTTCCTGTCCTTTTCTGAGCAGCTGGCATACCATGTGGTTATACAGTATGCCAGCACACTCTCGATGGAGCAGCGATAGAAGGACAACATGAGCTTCTCCTGCAGGTTGGTTTTCCTGAGGATCCTCAGGAAGTGGAGTCTCTGCTGTGCCTTCTTTACTGTGGTGATGGTGTTGGTAGACCAGGTAAGATCCTCTGCGATGTGCGTACCCAGGAACCTGAAAGCGGGTACCCTTTCCACACAGACCCCATTGATGTAGAGTGGGTCGTATTCTACACTGGTTTTTCTAAAGTCAATTATAAGTTCCTTTGTTTTGGAGGAGTTCAGGACCAGATTGTTCACTGAACACCATGCTGCCAGCCTTTGGATTTCATCCCTATAGGCTGTCTCATCTCCTCCTGAGATGAGTCCAACCACAGTCGTGTCATCCGCGAACTTGATGATGGTGTTGGTGGGATGGGTGGGGGCGCAGTCGTGAGTGTAGAGGGAGTAAAGGATGGGGCTCAACACACAGCCCTGTGGTGAGCCGGTGCTCAGTGTAATGGTGGAGGAGAGGTGAGGGCCTATTTTGACGGTCTGGGGGCGGTTGGTCAGGAAGGTTTGGGAAAATCCAAGGTCGGAAAGTTTGGTGACCAGTCTGCTCGGGCAGAGCTGAAGTCGAGGAAGAGCATCCTCACATAGCTCCCCTGGTGTTCAAGGTGGGTCAGTGCAGTGTGAAGAGCAGTGTCGATGGCATCCCCTGTTGACCTATTTGCTCTGTAGGCAAACTGGTGTGGGTCGAAGGTGGGTGGGAGGCTGGCTTTGATGTGCTGCAGGACCAGTCTCTCGAAGCACTTTGTGATGACCGGTGTGAGTGCTACCGGACGGTAGTCGTTAAGGCCGCTGATGACAGACTTTTTCGGCAGTGGGATGATTGTGGCGGACTTCAGGCAGGGAGGGATGGTGGATTTTAAAAGGGACAGGTTGAAGATTTTTGTGAAGACCTCAGATAATTGGTCTGCACATTCCCTCAGCACTCTGCCCGTCACACCATCGGGGCCTGCAGCTTTCCTGGGATTCACTGCTCTGAGCACGCGCTTAACATCATACTCCTGCACAGTGAAGGTGTTGCTGTCAGGTGCTGGAGAGGGTGTTATGTCTGCCACTGTAGCTTTCACCTCGAAACGAGCAAAGAAACAGTTAAGTTCCTCTGCCAGCGAGGCGTCGCCGTCGGCAGTCGTGCGGTTGCTGGTCTTGTAGTTGGTGATGTGCTGGATGCCTTGCCATACCCGCCGTGGGTCATTGTTGGTAAAGTGGTCATCAATCTTCCTCTTGTAGGACGCTATGGCATCCTTGATGCCTCCCTTCAGGTTGGTTCTAGCAGCACTGTATAGAGCTCTATCACTAGACCTGAAGGCGGTGTTACGGTCCTTGAGGAGAGACCTGACATCCTTTGTCATCCAGGGTTTCTGATTGGGATACAACCGGATGCGTTTGTCGACGGTGACATTGTCAACACAGTTTTGGATGTAGCAAAGTACAGTTGATGTGTACTCCTCCAAGTCCTGATCCTCAAAAATATCCCAGTTGGTCCTTTCGAAGCAATCCTGCAGCTGCGAGGAAGCTCCTTCAGGCCATGTCTTAACAGTCTTTATGGTGACTGGAGCTTTCCTCCTGAGTGGGGTGTATGCTGGAGTTAGGAATATGGACAGGTGATCTGACTGCCCCAGGTGTGGTAGTGGTGCTGACCTGAAACCCTTCTTAATATTTGAATAAACCTTGTCTAGTGTGTTTTTCCCCCTGGTAGCACATCTTATGTGTTCAAGTTTCGGGAGAACTGACTTTAGGTCTGCATGATTGAAGTCCCCGGCTATGATGTGGGCTGCTTCTGGATATGTGCTCTGTTGTGAGTTTATTGCACCGAGCAGGTAGCCTAAAGCTGTGCTAGCGTTAGCATTCGGTGGGATGTAGACTGCTGTTACTATAACCCCTGTAAATTCGCGAGGAAGGTAAAAAGGCCTGCATTTAACTGTTAGGGACTCCAGATCAGGAGAACAGTGGCTATCTATGATTTGGATGTTAGTGCACCAGTTGTTGTGCACGTAAATGCATAACCCCCCCCCCCCCCCCTTGCTCTTACCGGAGTCGATGTTTCTGTCCCAACGAAACGCTGTACGCCCGGCTAGCTCAATGGCTCTGTCTGGGATAAGTGGATGAAGCCATGTCTCTGTTACTAAGAGAATGCAACAGTCCTCCACGAGTTTGTTTGCTGATATCTGTAGTTTTAGTTCGTCCATTTTGTTGATGATGGATCTGGCGTTGGTGAGAAACATGCTGGGTAGCGGTGGTTTGTGTGGCTGTCTCTTTAGCTTGGCAAGTATACCGGACCGGCATCCTCGCTTTTGCTTCCTGTTTCTCCTCCGCCTGCGACGCCTGTTCGCGCCGACAACTATCCACGGAGCGCCCGGTGTCCTGGCTATCTCTTCCGGTATATTTCGCGGGTGTGGAAATTCGCACACAAGGTCCCGATTGCACTGGAATCCTATGATCAGAAGATCCTTTCGGTTGTAGGTAGGATTTGCCTGATTTGCCTGGTTTGCATGACTAAAATTGACTAACAGACAATACACAGATAGCACACATAAAACGCACCGAAAGGGAGAGCTGTGAGCCGCTGCGTCCGTGCGCGCCGCCATCTTGACCAAGCCAAGGATCAATGTGGGCTCAGTGAAAAGTGCAGAAAAGCATAGTAGCAGCAGCACCAGGAGTACATGCGACCCCTAACTGAATTTGAAGCACAAGATTACTGTGGTAATTAGGAAAAGAGGAATACTATAACGCAGACCAAAGCAATCCTGCAGTCAATGGATCACCTCAAACCTGACGTCCTGCCACGTCCAGTCATGAAAGCCGTTGAACAACTAAACAACTGATATGAGAGGGGGTCCAATGACATTCCCATCCCCTGTGACAATGCAGCCCAGCACTCGTGGCAAGGGAGCGGTACAGTGGTGCAGCACAGTGGTGCAGCACAGTGGTGCAGCACAGTGGTGCAGCACAGTGGTGCAGCACAGTGGTGCAGCACAGTGGTGCAGCACAGTGGTGCAGCACAGTGGTGCAGCACAGTGGTGCAGCACAGTGGTGCAGCAGAGTGGTGCAGCACAGTGGTGCAGCACAGTGGTGCAGCAGGTCAATCGCTGCCTTATAGCACCAGATCGCGGTTCGATTATGAACACGGGTGCTCCCTGTGATCGCGTGGGTTTTCTCCGGGTACTCTGGTTTCCTCTCGCATTCTAAAGACACGCAAGTTTGTAGGTTACTTGACTTCTGTAAATTGTCCATAGTGTGTAAGATAGTGCTAGTGTACAAGAATCGCTGGTCGGAGCAGGCTCGGAGGGTCAAAGGGCCTATTTCTGTGCTGTATCTAGTAAACTCCAAAGAAATGGCCCAGATATGGCCCAGTAGGTCACCTTTTTCAGCATGAAGGACTGAAGGGATAATCCCACTCAGCTTTCTCCTGAGGTCACCACATCATAGAAGTCAGTCTGCTGCCAAGATAATCCATTCTGTTAGATATTAAGAAATAGATGATAGCACAATATAAGGCATGGTTGTGGGACCAGACAACAGGCGACTATAATGATGATTGATGCCCCAGAAGTGGCTGAACACCTACACAAGATGCTTCACTGCCAGTACAATATTGACAATAAACTGCCAATGTGGAAAACTATCTGTGATATCTTGAGCTCAGACACAGGATAACAAGTTAACTCAATGGCTGCACAGCTGCACTGTGTTTTATTCAAACATTTACAATCCTCCACCAAAGGTGGTGGTATTACAACTCCTTCCACCCTAATTTAAAAAAAAATCCTGGTGGACATTTTGTTTTGAATATAACCGACGGTATGAAATGATTACAATCTTGTCTGATAGTTTACTTTTATACAACCAGAATAAAATGAGGGCGCATGTGGTATATACAATTTTATGTGCATTTCAGGCAATAACTTTACAAATTTAACCTAACCACTGGGTTTCTCCTTCTTTCTGGATATCCAAAAGTTTCTGACTGTTTAGAACCACTTGGACTCATTGTTAATCCAGTCAAGCCTTCCTTTTAACCTACAGTCACAGATTCCAGTCCATCACTCAATTTTGTTTGACTGTCAACCCCACTTGAACCTCCATTTTCAGGCTGATTCAAGCTCTCCCTAACTTGTGTACCTGCTTGTACCATTTCTGGTTCGTCTGGTACCCATACTTGAGGGGTAACCCAATTATCTGACTCGTCTACTTTGTCTGATTTCAACCCTGTCTGTGCTTGCATAGGCATGACATGGTCAATGTGTACTTTTCTCACATTACCACTTCCAAACATCTTGACTAAGTATGTCCGTGGTCCGCACTTTCTCACTACTCTTCCAGGTAACCACTTCACCTACTTGTGATGATGGTTTTTCACCTTTACCTTCTGATTCAACTCAACACTCCTTTCCTTTACTTTACTTCCATCATGCTATGCTTTTTGTTTCTCCTGTTTCTCTTCTACTGTTTGAGCCAAGTTTGGTTTCAACAGTGAAAACCTTGTTCTGGGTTTTCTTTTCAAGAACAGTTCAGCTGGTATTTGACCAGTACTGGTGTGAGGTGTGTTTCGGAATGTAATCAGAAAGTTAGCCAGTTTGTGAAACAACGACAACTGTCTTTTCTTTGGATTTGGATCCAGCAGTTGTTTGACTAATGTTCGCTTCACAATTTGCACACTGCGTTCTGCTGCTCCATTGGACACGGGATGGTATGGAGCTACTCTAGTGTGTTTTACACCATTCCCTTTCATGGATTGTGCAAGCTCTTGTGAACAGAATTGTGGTCCGTGTGGAACGTGGCAACTTCAACAGCCTGACCGCGGGAGAAGACGGCAGGGGAAGAGAAAAGACATTGTGGCCTTCCATCACAGTGAGGAGGGGACTGGAGGAGACTCACTGTGATGGATATTTCTTTTGTTTGGTGTTGGTTTATGATTGTATGTGTTATTGCATTTTTATTGATTATTCTTATTGGTCTTATTGGTCTTATTGTTGAACTGCGGGTAATTTTTCATTTCACTGCACATTTATGTATGTGACAAATAAATTGACTATTGGAGGTGACTCATTGTGGATGTTTCTTTTTGTTTGATTGTGTGTTATTGCTTATTTTTATTGCTCTTGTTGTTGGACTGTGGGTAATCTTTCATTTCACTGCACATTTATGTATATGTGACAAATAAACTTGACTTGACTTGACCTGATGTAACCTTTGCCACACTCTAACCGGCCATTTCCATGGCTGTAGCGGTACTGTGGGTGGATTCTTTCCAACTGCTTGACATGTGCTACACTCTTTCACCCTTTGTTCTATGTCCTTATCTAGACCCGGCCACCATAGATAGTTTCTAGCTAGACTCTTTGTTAGACACATTCCCAAATGCTGATCATGAAGATCTTCGAGCAATTTTACTTCATGTTTTTCAGGTATTATAACTCTCCCTCCCCACATGACACAACCTTGGTCTACTGAGAGTTCTTTCCTGCGAACAAAGAATGGTGCCAGTTCTGCCTCTGAATTTGGCAATTTGTTTGGCCATCCATTAGTAATATATTCCTGCACTTTTGACAAAAATCTGTCAGTGCAAGTAGCCTTCCGGATGTCTCTTGATGTGGTAGGTAACTCATCTACATGAGAGAAGTAAAACAAGTCCTCTCTGTTTGGTGTAACTTCCGATTCCAAAGGTAATCTGGACATGGCATCAGCATTGCTGTGCTCTGCTGCCTTACTGGTATGCAGACAATATCAATGCCCATCTTTGCATTCTGACTGCTGCCAGAGTTGGAATGTATGCTTTTAGATTTAGGATCACTGTCAATGGCTGGCGATCTGTCTCGATTACAAACCTTCTACCATACAAGTATTTGTGAAACAACCTAACGCCAAAAATCAATGCAAGAGCCTCTCGCTCTATTTGTGCATAATTTCTCTCACTTGCATTGAGTGTTCTAGACGCAAATGCTATTGGCCTTTCCTCGCCATTTTCTAACACATGAGAGATCACAGCACCAACACCGTATGGTGAAGCATCACATGCTAACTTCATCGGCTTATTGACATCATAATGAACAAGCATTGAACTCTCTGCCAACTGAGCTTCACATGACTTGAAAGCTTGATCACATTTACGTGTCCACTTCCATGGTACATCTTTTCTCAAAAGCTCATTCAAGGGATGGACAGATTTGGCACAAACATCCCATAACAATGCACTAATCCTAAAAAGGATCGGATCTCAGATATGTTTCTGGGAGTGAGCGCATTCTTAATCGCATCAACTTTACCCTTGGTGGGGTGTGGACCATCCTTGTCTATCGTATGACCCAAGTACTCTACCGAGTTCTGAAAGAACTCACATTTCTGTGCCTTCACTCTTCCACTGTGTTTCAAGTCGTTTGAGTACCACTTCCAACCTTTCATCATGTGTCTGCCTGTCAGGGGCTGAGATGAGGATGTCATCCAAGTAACACACCACACCTTCAATTCCCTCTTGAATTTGTGTCATTACCCCATGAAAAATCCCTGGGGCTGATGATATACCAAATGGAAGCCTATTGAACTGAAACAATCCCAAATGCGTGCTAATAGTTAGCTTGGATTTAGATTCGTCATCTACACCTAACTGCATGTAGGCATTTCTTAAGTCCATTTTTGTGAAGACTTGGCTGCCTGTGAGGGTGCTAAACAAATCCTCTGCCGTTGGTAGGGTATCTAGTCTGCTATCTTCCAGTACCTAGTTTATGGTCAACTTATTATCCCCACAAAGTCTAACACTACCATCAGATTTAGGTACAACTACAATGGGTGTTGCCCATTCACTATTTTCTACCTTACTGATAATAGTAAGATTAAATGAGAACTTACCAGTTCGAAGTTTGATCTGTATTTTATGAGGAGTTACGATGAGGGATTACGTGAAGACCCCATCCAGCACGCATGCGCGACATTCTTCAAAGCAGCGGTGTGGATTCACAGAAAAAACACAACGATTGAAATAAATATAGTAAAGAAAGAATAAGAACTTAATTACCAGTTGATCTGTATAATAGAGGGTGGGAGCGGAGGGCACGTAATCCCTCATCGTAACTCCTCATAAAATACAGATCAAACTTCGAACTGGTAAGTTCTCATTTAATCTTACTATTTTATTTCGGAGTCACGTGAGTGACTACGTGAAGACTTCAAAGCTTTGTGATTCCGAACCGTGTACCAGCTCATGCTTCACTCACTGTCTGAAGACCTTAGAGGGAGGAAGTATGTTATCGCAATCAAGAAACCTGTTTGTGAGCAAAAAAGGTTTATTAATGACAACAAAAAACAGAGAGCTCCCCAGGGCTCAAATTAAATATTATCTGCAGACTCTAAAATTCTGTCTGCAAATGTAGCAGGTTGCGCCAGCGGTTTATTATAAAACCTTTGGAAAGTTCTTTCCGAGGACCATCCTGCTCTGGCCAGAATATGGTCCATAGGCACGTCCATTCGACTAGCCGCCGACGTAGATGCAGCCCTGGTGGAGTGAGATTTGTAAATATTAGTATTGACTCCCGCGTACTTAAGCACCTGCTTGAGCCACCTTGAAATGGTTTGGCTCGTCACCTGACCATGAGGCTTCTTGTGGCTTATCCATAAGGCTTTTTCTCTCCCTCTTAAGTTATATGTTGTGTCTATGTAATTGGCGAGATGGGTCTTGGCACACAGCCGTGGGTCAGATGAATATGCCCAGAACTCCATGACTGGAGGCGTGGTACCTGGTCTAGTTTGTTTGACCAGTCCCTGAATATGGAATGTGAAGCAGTCCAATGACTCTGTCATGCTGTCCAGCCTCAGAAGGTGGAGGGACTGTACCCTTTGAGCTGACACTAGTGCCATGAGCATGACTGATTTCAGTGTAAGTTGTTCCAGCGTGAGTGCCCTGGGCGGTGGCCATCCCCTAAGGTACGTCAGCACAATGCTGACATCCCAGATCTGAGTGTACCTTGGTCTGGGGGAGTTAGTGTTAAAAATGCCCCTCATGATTTTGATTACTAGTGGATGGGACCCCAAAGCCAGTTGTCCTGCTGCTGGAACCAAATAAGCTGACAACGCACTCCTGGCTGTATTTATGGCGCTGTAGCTGAGTCCTTCTCGATGTAATCCAACCAGGAATTCCACAACACTGGTGGGTGTCGCTGTAGTGTAGGTAGTTCCTGTTTTGGAGCAATACCGTTCCCATTTCCTTATGTTGGTCAGGTATTGTCTCCTGGTGGACTCCCGGTGGGATGCGGTCATCATGTTGATGGCGTCCTCAGACAGTCCCAGGCCCAGTAGAGGTCTTTTTAGAATCTGCAAGCCAGGAGATTGACTCTGTCATGGCACGGGTGACTAATGCCTGACACTGGGTGGATTAATAATTCCGGACTGCTGGGGAATTCCAACGGTGTTTCGACAGCCATGTCGAGGGCCACTGGGTACCATGGCTGTGTAGGCCAGTCGGGTGTTATCAAGATTCCTGAAGCGGAATCCAATTGAATCTTGCGTAATACCCGACTGATGAGGCAGAAGGGAGGAAAAGCATAAAAGAACATTTTCCCCCAATACAGCGTGAATGCATCAACTGCTGCTGCCTCAGGGTCTGGTTCCCAAGCGACATACGTTGGTACCTGGTGATTCAGCCTGGATGCAAATAGATCGATATCTGGTGTGCCATATTGCTTTGTAATTTCGGCAAATACTTTGGGAT
>NW_027601564.1:96100-105100 GCF_053455715.1 Rhinoraja longicauda
GTTCCCCCCCCCCCCCCTCCAACCTCCCACCCCGGGACCCAGCTGTTCCCCCCCCCCCCCCTCCAACCTCCCACCCCGGGACCCAGCTGTTCCCCTCACCCCCACCCAACCTCCCACCCCGGGACCCAGCTGTTCCCCCCCCCCCCCCTCCAACCTCCCACCCCGGGACCCAGCTGTTCCCCTCACCCCCACCCAACCTCCCACCCCGGGACCCAGCTGTTCCTCCCCCCCCACCCAACCTCCCACCCCGGGACCCAGCTGTTCCTCCCCCCCCCACCCAACCTCCCACCCCGGGACCCAGCTGTTCCCCTCACCACACCTCCCCTCCCCAGGTACGATGGGAAGAGGGGGAATAGAGAAGGAGGAGAGAGGCTGGTGGGCAAGGGGGGCGAGGTGGAGAGAGGGGGGAGCAAGGGGAGGGAGGGAGGGAGGGTGAGAAGGCAAGGGAAAGGGCCATGAAATCAGAGGGATAATGATGGACAGATTGCATTGAGTAATGGATGGAATGAAGGTGTGGAGGGAGAGAGGATGCAGGAGAGGGATTGATAATCGTTGGGGTCACCAGAGACTAATATTGACCGCGCACTTCGGACACCTTCCATCCCACAGAGCTGCTGGATTATTTCCCCACTGCACCCACTGTCTGTCCACACTTTATTACAGATCCAGCCTCCGTACCAACTGAGGAATCCCAGGAAACAACACCCGAACCCCGGGAGGATTTGTCCACTGTCCCAGAACCAGGTACAAGCTCAGGTATCGATGGAGGGATCATTGGAGCAGTGGGGGACAAGTTGGGGAGGGTACCTTGAGAAGAGAGGGTCTGGAGTGGAGGAGCAGAGAGTGTGGGGTGGGGGAGGAGGGGGACTGGAGTGGGGGGGAGGAGAATACCCCAGGGAGAGTGGAGTTGGAGCATTGCGGAGAGGGTAGTTATTCAGAGTGAGGGTCGGAGGGGCGTGGAGAGAGGTGGAGAAAGGGCAATTAGAAATGTGTGAAACGAGTAAGTGTAGAAGAATTAAACGGGCGGTAAGGAGGGAATGTGTGATTGGAGATCGGGCCTGTACTCGCTGGAGTTTAGAAAGATGAGGGGGAGATCACATCAAAACTTACCCTATAATGAGAGGCCTAGATAGAGTGGATGTGGAGAGGATGGATCCAGTATTGAAAGAGTATAGGGCCAATGGGCACAGCATCAGAATAAAGAGATATACCTTTAGATACGAGCTGAGGAGGAGGATTTATCTAGCCAGATGCTGGTGAATCTGTTGAATTCATTGCCACAGAAGGCTGTGGACATTGGTATCTCCAAGACGATGGTATTTTTAAAGTGGAGATTAACAGTTTTGATTACGAAGATGGACAATGGTTTCGAGGAGAAAGAGAATAGGATTGACAGGGAACGATGTACAGTATCAGCCATGAGTAAATGGCGGAGTGGTCGATGGGCCGAATTGCCTCATTCTGTTCCTCTGACATGAATTTATGAACATGAGATTGAGGATGAAGTGGAAAGTAAGTGGAGAGCTTGAAGAGAATGTATTTTGAAGACAGACTGACCCATAGGGGCAGGGGCTGAATGCTGGAGTCAGAGAGAGAGTTACAGTGAGAGAGAGAAAGTCACAGAGAGAGAGAGAGTCAGAGAGAGAGAGTCGGGGAGAGAGAGAGTCGGGGAGAGAGAGAGTCGGGGAGAGAGAGAGTGAGGGAGAGAGAGAGTCGGGGAGAGAGAGAGAGGGAGGGAGAGAGAGTGAGGGAGAGAGAGTCGGGGAGAGAGAGAGAGTGAGGGAGAGAGAGAGTGAGTGAGAGGGAGAGTGGGGGAGAGAGAGAGTCAGAGCGAGAGAGAGTCGGAGCGAGAGTGTGGGAGCCCTCTGTAAAAGCCTGGCTTCACAAGGGAGTGAGGCGTAGCTCGTGTTCGAGGAGGATGCAATGTTGAAGGTGAGACGTGTGACCTGTGAGAGTTAGTATTTGTTGGTGTTCGCACGGACTCTTTGTCTACAGCCGACTTCCCACCTGATGAGCTGATCATTCTGTTTTAATCTCTCACCCTCCCTCTCCCGCCTCCATTCTCTTCTTCCAGATCCACCGTCGGGCACAACTCAGGAACCCCAGGGAGCAACGAGTGGAGACTCAAGTCAAGGATTGACCAGTGACCCAGCAGGGTCTGCAAGCTCAGGTATTAGTGGTGGGGACCATGAAGCACAGGAACAGGCCCGTTGTCCCACAATATCAGTGCCGTTAAACACATCTCCCCTGCCTGCACGTAATCCATATCCCTCCATACATTGCATGTCCACTTGCCTAAACAAAAGACTCCTTGATAACCACTACCGATGAGGACAAGCATACCATATGCCTTTTTATCATTGCCACTTTCCGGTTGTTATGGACTTGGACCCCAAACCCCCTCTGCACATCAATGGTCTCAAGGGCCTCGCTATTAACTCCATAATCTCTCCTGCAATATGTCCTTCCAAAGTGCAACACCTCACACTTACTTGGATTAAATTCCATCTGCAGTTTCTCTGCCCATTTCTACATCTACATCCCACAAATCTACATCCCGCTGAATACTTTGACAACCTTCCTCACCATCCGCTCCTTCACCAATTTTATCATCTCCACACAGTTACAAATACACAAAGTGCTGGACTAACTCAGCAGGTCAAGCAGCATCTCCGGAGAACATTGACATTTCCCAGTGAAACTCCCACGTCAGATTTGGACTTGCATAACAACAGTGGCCCCCATTTCAGTCTCCCAAGTTCCTGCCTAATAATGCTGTAATGGACCCTGTACCAATTTAATACTTCCCCCAAGGTCCAGACAGACCTATTCATAACTCTCTTAAAACTATGGAGCTGTAATCTTTGTTGCCAAAATGCTCTCTCACTGAAACACCAGGAGAGGCTCATTTCCTGGCTCATAAAAGGGAAGGTTCTTCCCCTTGGTCCTTACATGGTTGCATTTTGGGAAGTCAAACTGGACAGGACAGACAGAGTGAATGATAGAGTTCCCTGAAAGTGGAGTCACGAGTAGATGGGATGGTAAAGAAGGCTTTAGGTTATGACGGGAATTGATAGGGTGAATGCACAGCACCTTTTATCCAGAGTTGGGGAAGCAAGAACCACAGGACATACATTTAAGATAAGAGGGGAAAGATTTAATAGGAGCATGATGGGCCTATAGGAACAAACTGCCGGAGAAGATAGTTGAGGCAGATACAATAACAAAATGTAAAAGTCACTTGGACATGTGCGTGGATAACAACGTTTTACTGGAATATGGGCAACATGTGGACAAATGGGACTAACAGATAAGTCGGCATGGACGAGGTGGGCCGATGGACCTGTTTATGTGCTATCATATCATATCATCATATCATATATATACATCCGTAAACAGGCCTTTTCAGCCCACCAAGTCCGTGCCGCCCAGCGATCCCCGCACATTAACACTATCCTACACCCACTAGGGACAATTTTTACATTTGCCCAGCCAATTAACCTACATACCTGTACGTCTTTGGACTCTCTTTGGACTTTGGACGTTGCTCTATGGTCAATCCCTGAAATTCACCCTGACTCTAAAGGGGAGTGGGAGGGTGCACGTGGAGTGAAGAACGTTTTTGATGGAGAGTGGGTGACGGGATATCAGATGATGCTGATATCTCCACATTGGCACTCCTTGAATTGCTGTCCACATCTCGAAGTTTGATGCCATGTTGCGGTGTTGCCGCACTACCGTCTCTCTGTTCCTTCATTCCAGATCCCAAGATCTCCACAGGAGAACAGACCCAGGGATCATCAACTGGAGAATCTACCCAGGAACCATCTTCCGTTCCAGTGGGAGACACGTCCTCAGGTACCAAGCCCCCTCATACGTTGTTGCCTGTCCTTGCGGCCAGCTTTTGGAGAGGACAGTAGTTTGTTCTGCAGTGGACAACAATTCCCCTTGGATTTGGACCTCAAGACTATGCTTTCTTATCACCGTATCTACTTGTGTTGCCACTTTCATGTTTTTACGGATTTGGCAAAGTGTATTGTACAGGTACGTCCCCGTTCTCCATGACGCATCTGGGAGGCTGTGGGGTAAATCCGGGAATTGCCCAATCAGCAATTTTCCAAACAGATCCGTATTTGTGATCATCTCAGTTCACAGTCCCACACCGACTGTCTGAACCAAACCACCGGGGCCTGAACCCCAACACACAGGCAGGATGGCCCCTGGCCCAGCTCACCCACCCACCCATTGCCCCCACCCTGTCACTGACCCACCCATTGCCCCCACCTGTCACTCACACATTACCCCACCCTGTCACTGACCCACCCACCCATTGCCCCCACCCTGTCACTGACCCACCCACCCATTGCCCCCACCCTGTCACTGACCTCCACCTGCCCTCCACCTCCTCTCTCCCCCCCCCCACCTAATCTCTTCCGCAGCTGGGACCCAGTCGTCCTCCTCCCAGGACCCACCCTAGCCTCCCCTCCTTCTCCCCGGGACCCGTCCTCCCCTCTTCGTGGGGGGAAGAGTAGGGGAGGGTGATTTGAGAGGAGAGTGACTGGAGTGGGAGAGTATGTAGTCTGGAGTCGGGGGAGCTGAGAGTATGGGGTGGGCGAGGTGCAGGCTGTGTGAGGTTAAGGCGGGAAGTGCAGGGTGGGGGGATGGGGGCGTTAGGGCGGGGGCTGGTTAGGGTGGGGGCGGGGCGAGTATAGGACAGGGGAGGTAAGGGCAGGGGCGAGGGGAGGTGAGGACAGGGGCGGGGGGTTAGGGCTGGGGGAAGCTAGGGCGGGGACGGGGGAGGTTAAGGGCAGGGGCGGGGGAGGTTGGGGCGGGGAGAGGTTGGGGCAGGGGGAGGTTGGGGGTGGGGGGAGGTTGGGGCGGGGGTGGGGTGAGGGTTGGGGCGGGGGGAGGTTGGGGCGGGGGGAGGTTGGGGCGGGGGTGGGGTGGGGGCGGGGGTGGGGTCGGGGGTGAGGGTTGGGGCGGGGGGAGGTTGGGGCGGGGGGAGGTTGGGGCGGGGGGAGGTTGGGGCGGGGGGGGAGGTTGGGGCGGGGGGAGGTTGGGGCGGGGGAGGTTGGTGCGGGGGGAGGTTGGGGCGGGGGTGGGGTGAGGGTTGGGGCGGGGGGTGGGGTGGGGTGAGGGTTGGGGCGGGGGGCGGGGGTGGGGTGGGGTGAGGGGCGGGGGTGGGGTGGGGTGAGGGTTGGGGCGGGGGTGGTTTGGGGTGAGGGTTGGGCGGGGGTGGGGTGAGGGGCAGGGGTGGGGTGGGGGTGAGGGTTGGGGTGGGGGTGGGGTGAGGGTTGGGGGTGGGGTGAGGGTTGGGGCGGGGGTGGGGTGGGGTGGGGGTGGGGTGAGGGTTGGGGGTGGGGTGAGGGTTGGGGTGGGGGTGAGGGTTGGGGCGGGGGTGGGGTGGGGTGAGGGTTGGGGCGGGGGTGGGGTGGGGTGAGGGTTGGGGCGGGGGTGGGGTGAGGGTTGGGGTGGGGGGAGGTTGGGGAGTGTGGGGGGGTTCGGGAGTGTGGGGGTTGGGAGCGCGGGGGGTTGGGGAGTGTGGGGGGGTTGGGGAGTGTGGGGGGGTTGGGGAGTGTGGGGGGTTGGGAGTGTGGGGGGTTGGGAGTGTGGGGGGGTTGGGAGCGCGGGGGGTTGGGGAGTGTGGGGGTTGGGGAGTGTGGGGGGTTGGGAGTGTGGGGGGGTTGGGGAGTGTGGGGGGGTTGGGAGTGTGGGGGGGTTGGGGAGTGTGGGGGGGTTGGGGAGTGTGGGGGGGTTGGGGAGTGTGGGGGGGTTGGGAGTGTGGGGGGGTTGGGAGTGTGGGGGGGTTGGGAGTGTGGGGGGGTTGGGAGTGTGGGGGGGTTGGGGAATGTGGGGGGGGGGTTGGGAGCGCGGGGGGTTGGGGAGTGTGGGGGGGTTGGGGAGATTGGGGGGGTTGGGGAGTGTGGGGGGGTTGGGGAGCGCGGGGGTTGGGGAGTGTGGGGGTGGTTGGGGAGTGTGGGGGGGTTGGGAGCGCGGGGGGGTTGGGAGTGTGGGGGGGTTGGGAGTGTGGGGGGGGTTGGGAGCGCGGGGGGGTTGGGGAGTGTGGGGGGGTTGGGGAGTGTGGGGGGGGTTGGGGAGTGTGGGGGGGTTGGGGAGTGTGGGGGGGGTTGGGGAGTGTGGGGGGGTTGGGAGTGTGGGGGGGTTGGGGGAGTGTGGGGGGGTTGGGGAGTGTGGGGGGGTTGGGGAGTGTGGGGGGGTTGGGAGTGTGGGGGGGTTGGGGAGTGTGGGGGGGTTGGGAGTGTGGGGGGGTTGGGAGTGTGGGGGGGTTGGGGAATGTGGGGGGGTTGGGAGCGCGGGGGGTTGGGGAGTGTGGGGGGTTGGGGAGATTGGGGGGGTTGGGGAGTGTGGGGGGGTTGGGGGAGCGCGGGGGTTGGGGAGTGTGGGGGGGTTGGGGAGTGTGGGGGGGGTTGGGAGCGCGGGGGGGTTGGGAGTGTGGGGGGGTTGGGAGCGCGGGGGGGTTGGGAGCGCGGGGGGTTGGGGAGTGTGGGGGGGTTGGGGAGTGTGGGGGGGTTGGGGAGTGTGGGGGGGTTGGGGGAGTGTGGGGGGGTTGGGGAGTGTGGGGGGGTTGGGGAGTGTGGGGGGGTTGGGGAGTGTGGGGGGGTTGGGAGTGTGGGGGGGTTGGGGAGTGTGGGGGGGGTTGGGGAGTGTGGGGGGGGTTGGGGAGTGTGGGGGGGTTGGGGAGTGTTGGGGGGGTTGGGGAGTGTGGGGGGGGGTTGGGGAGTGTGGGGTGTTGGGGAGTATGGGGGGGTTGGGGAGTGTGGGGGGGTTGGGGAATGCGGGGGTTTGGGGAGTGTGGGGGGGTTGGGAGCGCGGGGGTTGGGGAGTGTGGGGGGGTTGGGAGTGTGGGGGGGTTGGGAGTGTGGGGGGGTTGGGAGTGTGGGGGGGTTGGGAGTGTGGGGGGGTTGGGAGTGTGGGGGGGTTGGGAGTGCGGGGGGTTGGGGAGTGCGGGGGTTGGGAGTGTGGGGGGGTTGGGGAGTGCGGGGGGTTGGGGAGTGCGGGGGGTTGGGGAGTGCGGGGGGTTGGGGAGTGCGGGGGGTTGGGGAGTGCGGGGGGGTTGGGGAGTGGGGGGGGTTGGGAGCGAGGGGGTTGGGGAGTGCGGGGGGGTTGGGGAGTGTGGGGGGTTGGGGAGCGCGGGGGGTTGGGGAGTGCGGGGGGTTGGGGAGTGTGGGGGGGTTGGGGAGTGTGGGGGGGTTGGGGAGTGTGGAGAGTGCGGGGGGTTGGGGAGTGTGGAGAGTGCGGGGGGTTGGGGAGTGTGGAGAGTGCGGGGGGTTGGGGGAGTGCGGGGGGTTGGGGAGTGTGGGGGGGTTGGGGAGTGTGGGGGGGTTGGGGAGTGTGGAGAGTGCGGGGGGTTGGGGAGTGTGGAGAGTGCGGGGGGGTTGGGGAGTATGGAGAGTGTGGGGTGGGGAGTGCGGCGTTTGGGGGTAGTGAGGGTGGGGTTTGGGAGGAGGGAGCATGATGTGGGGGAGGAGAGAGCGTGGGGCTTGAGTGGAGGAAGTGTGTGGGGGAAGGAGAGTGGGGTGGGGGAGGAGGAAGCAGGGGCCGGAAGAGGAGGGGGGGGGGGGGGTGGTGTTTGGGAATCAGAGGGTGGTGGTGGAAGGTTGTGGGTTTATTTTGACTGGGAGTCCCTGCTCAGGGATTAGTGCTGGGCCCACTGCTGTTTGTGGTTTATATGAAAGATTTAGATGAGAACGTACAAGGCATGATTAATAAGTTTTTTGGATAATACTGGAATCTGTAAGTCATATGGTGGAGAGTGAAGCTGGATATCACAAGGCAGCAGGAGCTTGTTGAGTTGTGCAAGTGCACTCTGGAATGGGGAATGACGTTTGGTGCCGATAAGTACAAGGTGGTGCATTTTCCGGAGTCAAGTCAGGAACTTCACAGTGAATGGTCGGGCACTGGGAGAGTTAGAGAGCAGCGGGATTTTGTTCCTTGTCAGCGGCGACATGGGTAATCTTTCTGTAACCACCCAACCTCCTGCTCCCTGCCTCCCACTCCAACCCTACTCGGAGTTCCCACTCGTTCCCACCTCACCCTGCCCCCCACCTCCAACGTCCTACACAGCTCCCTCGCTCCCCCCCCGCCTCCCCCTCCCCCCAGACCCACCTCCATCCTCCTCTACCCCCTTCCCCTTACCCTCGCCTCCCCCTCCCCTCACCCACCTCCTTCCTCCTCTACCCCCCTCCCCTTACCCTCGCCTCCCCCTCTACCCCCCTTGGGGAGAGGAGAGAGTACGGAGTGAGGTTATATGGAGAGGGGCTTGGGGAGGAGGGAGTCTAGGGTGGAGGAGGGTGGAGTGTAGAGATGGGGAGGAGGGTGTGGTATTGGGGCAAGTGTAAAGTGGGATTAGGAGGGAGTCTGGAGTGAGGGAATGCAAGGAGCGGTGTCAGGATACACGGTGCAGGAGGCGGCTGGACAATTGGGGTCACCAGAGACTCGTGTCACCATGCACTTCAGTCTCCTTCCATCCCACAGAGCTGCTGGATTATTTCCCCACAACACCCACTGTCTGTCCACACTTTATTACAGATCCAGCCTCCGTACCAACTGAGGAACCCCAAGAAACAACACCCCAACCCCGGGAGGATTTTTCCACCATCCGAGAACCAGATACACACTCAGGTATCGAGGAGTGGAATGTAGGGAGGAGGGGTGATGGAGTAGAGTGAGGAGGGGTGATGGAGTAGAGGGAGGAGGGGTGATGGAGTGGAGGGAGGAGGGGTTTGGAGAGGAGCGGGTGTGGAGTGGGGGGGAGGTGGGCTGGAGTGGGGGGTGGTGGGATGAAGTGGGGGGGGTGGTGGGCTGCAGGGGGGAGGAGGAGTCTGGAGTGGGGGATGTGAGGTCTGGCGCGGGGGAGGATTGAGTGTGGGGTGGTGGAGGGAGGGCGGAGAGGGTGGTGGGCAGAGGTAGAAGTGTGGTGTGGGGGAAGGATGGAGTATAGGAGGATGGAAGGTGTGCGGTGTTGACAGGGAGAGTAAA
>NW_027601564.1:105600-110833 GCF_053455715.1 Rhinoraja longicauda
AGAACTACTCTAGGCACACGCCTCTCCTCGACACCCGCCATGACAGGGTGAGGACCAGCTGCTCCCGCAGCCACGACGTCCCCCTCCCTTTGTGGAGCAACACGTCGGCTGAAAACAACCAAATTCCTCACTCTAAGCACGTCCCGATAGAAACTAGGCAGACCCCGTAAGGCGGGTCGACTGATGTCCGCCACCGGCAGCCGCGAAACCCCCCGTAGGCAACAACCCCGACGAAAAAAATACGTGGCCAGAGCATGCCACCTGGGGGGGTTCTCCGTGTACATATACCTCCGCAGAGTCCTGAGACGGAGAGCCGCCACCTGGGTACGCACGCATACCAAGGACTGGCCGCCCTCCTCCAACGGGAGACTCAGGACTGCTGCGGTAACCCAATGCTTCCTATTTCCCCAGAAGAAGTCCACCAGCTTCTTCTGTAAAGTAGTTGCAAAGATGGAGGGCGGGACAGGAGTAGCCAGCCGGTACCACAACATGGAGGCCACCAGCTGGTTTATGACCAGCACCCTCCCCTGAAAGGAAAGGACTCCAAGCAGGCCTGACCAGCGTCCCAGCCGGGCGACGATTTTCATCTCCAGCTCCTGCCAGTTCGCCGGCCAGGCATCCTCAGTGGGACTCAGGTACACCCCCAGATAGAGGAGGTGCGTGGTGCTCCACGCATACATCGCCATCTCCTCCGGCAGGGAGTCTACCTGCCACTGACCCACTAATAGTCCAGAGCATTTACTCCAATTAATCCTGGCGGATGATGCAGCCGAGAAAGTCCTCTGGCAGTCACGCATCCTCCGCAGGTCACCAGGGTCAGTGAACGTAAGGAGCACATCATCGGCATAGGCTGAAAGAACCACTTCCACCCCCGGACCTGGTAGAGCCAGGCCTGTCAGCTTCCTCCGAAGAAGACACAGGAATGGCTCTACACAGACCGAGTACAACTGACCGGACATGGGGCACCCCTGACGAACCCCCCTCCCAAAATGAATGGGAGCCAACAACACCCCATTAACCTTCACAAGACACTCCGCTGCAGCGTACAAGAGCCGGACCCTGGCTACAAAATGCGGTCCAAATCCGAACGCTTGCAGCGTCCCGAGTAGGTAGTCGTGGTCTACCCTGTCAAAAGCCTTCTCCTGATCAAGAGACAGGAAGGCTACTGACTGACCAGTGCCCTGAGATAGATAAATCAGGTCCCTAACCAGGTGGATGTTATCCTGAATGGACCGACCAGGGACTGTATAGTACTGGTCAGGGTGAATCAGTTGAGACAGCACAGAGCCTAGGCGATTTGCCATCGCCCGTGCAAAGATTTTGTACTCTGTACAGAGGAGAGAGACCGGGCGCCAGTTCTTCAACAGGCGGAGTTCACCCTTCTTGGGCAGCAGGACAACGACTGCTCTGCGCCACGAGAGGGGCATCTCCCCGGTCGCCAGGCTCTCCCCCAGAACCTTCATGTAATCATCCCCCAGGACATCCCAGAAGGCTCTAACAAATTCTACCGTCAACCCATCCAGCCCAGGGGACTTGCCCCTCCTGAGCTGGTGCAGGGCACGTGTCAACTCCTCCAGTGATAAGGAGTCATCCAGAAGATCGGACACTTCCCTATCTACAGTCGGTAGACCCTCCCACAGGACCCGCTGAGCCTCCCCGCTGCAACCATCTGCGGAGAACAGGGTCCCATAAAAGGACCGGACTAAAGCACTGATCCTCTCTGGATCTGTGACAGAGGAGCCATCATCCGCGAGCAGCTCTACGAGCTGTTTGCGGGCTCCCCGCCCCTTCTCCAGAGAGAAAAAGAAAGGTGACGCTCGGTCCAAATCGTGCAGCATTTGGACCCGCGACCTCACGTGAGCTCCTCGGGACCGCTCAAGCAGCAGGTTCCTCAAGGCTTCCTTCTTCCCCTGAAACTCTCCCCATTCACAGGAGTCCTCACCAATCCGACCCAGGCGAGACTCCGCCCCCGATAGCTCCCTCTCGAGCCTCTCAACCGCTGAGTCCCGCCTTCCGGTCGACCCCCACGTATATTCCTTACAAAAGAGGCGGATGTGACCTTTCCCCACATCCCACCACTGCCTAAGTGAAGAAAAGCTCCCCTGCCTCTCTCTCCACTTCACCCAACTCCGTCTGAATGACTCCCGGAAACACCGATCCTCCAGCAGCTTGTTATTGAAATGCCAGTAAGCAGACCCACCCCGCGTGCGCCCCGGATTGAAGTCCACGCGCACCAGACAGTGGTCCGAGCATGGCACCAGCCGCATTGAGGCCGCTGAGACATGGGAGACAAACGCACCGGAGATATACATTCGATCAATGCGGGAACCGCCCCCCTCAGACCTCCGCGAGAATGCGTTTGAGTCAGGGTGGAGGTTCCGCCATGCATCCACTAGCTCAAAGGAATCAAGCAAGCCTCTCAGTTTCTTTGCTACAGCAGGGGCACACTGAGTACCAGAACGATCTCGCACCTCAAGTGTGCAGTTGAAATCTCCCCCCAGAAAGACACACTCTCCTCTTTCAATAGTGCTCAACAGAGCAGTCACCTCCTGAAGTAGGCAGGCCTGCATCGTGCCACTGCTGGGGGCATACACGTTAATAAAATGCAACGGCATGCCATCCAGACTCACAGCCAGATAGAACAAACGACCTGGCACCACTTCCTGCACCTTCAGGATCTCTGGCTGAAAGGTCGGGGCCAACAGAAAAGCCACCCTGCTCGAGTTTGTGCTGAGGTGGCTCATGTAAACCCCCCCTTCCCACTCCAGTCGCCAGGTGGGTTCGTCACCGACAACAGTGTGCGTCTCTTGCAGAAAACACACCGCGTATTTCCCCTCTCTCAGGACTTGTAAATGCTGAAATCTGCGAAAGCTCGCTCTACTGCCATTTAAATTTAATGTAACTACTGTGAATTTGCAAACACGTTGGAAATATTTCCTCACATTGCTCTTGGTCACAGAACCATCCTCCTTGAGGAACCTTGAGAAATCCCCAAGCTGATGCCTCACAGACGCAGAAATATCACTATCCTTGCTGCCAAGGATGCTTTCAAGATCCTCAATAAATCCTGGCAGCTCTCCCCACCGCCTCCGCGCTGCTTCAACTTTAGTCTTGTGACTTTTAGATGTTTTGAGAAAGTCCTGAATCTCACGGATAAGGGTTGCGTTAAACACAGCCCTGAAATCTGGGCGCTCCGCCAACCCACTCACACCTGGAGCAGCAGCCTCCTCTGCACATCGCTCAAGGCCAGTGTCAGAGTCCGTGGGACTACAGCTTGCTGAAAGCTCACTCACCCCACTGCACAGGCCGAGCCCATCGCTCTCCCCCTCCTCCGGCATGACACCACCCCCAGGATCAATGCCGAGGGAGGGTCCCGATGCCTCTGACAGCAACAAGCTGTCCGGTAAAAGGCTAGGCTCCTGCACTCTCCCATCACACCCCACATCTGGGTCTGGGGAAGAAAAAACAGCAGGCACCCCCGGGGTCCCAGGAGTTCTTGGAGTTTCCCCTACTACCTCAACCGATGAGGCATCACACCCCTCATCACCTCCACTGGTTCTAATACAGAGCACAGAGTGGAACGTTTGATCTCCCGCTCCTCCCCCCTCAGGCTGACTCTGCTCATCCCCCATCCCAGGGGGCACATTTCCAGGGGAGTCAAACCCATCAACCGGCGTGCCATCACCCTCAGAAGGCCCCTGAAACGAGGGGACCTCCTCCGACCCAGGGGACACACTCCCAGGGGCATCAACCCCGCTACCCGATGAGATTACTTCCTCGGAAGGCCCCAGAGACGAGGGGGCCGCCACCAACCCAGAGGACACGGTTTCAGGGGAGGCGATCCCAGTAACTGATCTGGTAACACCTGCAGAAGGTCCCTGAACCAGAGGCTCATCCTCCGGCCCACAAGTCACCAGTCCGTGGTCACCGCCCTCGTCAGGGGTGGAAGGTCTCGAAATATCCGTCCCCCTTAATTTGGGCCCACGCTCATGCTCTTCCTCGTTTTCCGACAGCCTTCTTTTTGTCCCGGTAACTATGGGAGGTGCGGTGACGTCCATAGAGGAAGGGTCCTCCGCCTCCGCACCACCCGCTGCCCCCTTTCTACTCCCATGTTTGCTCCCACCTGCCCCCTTCCGGTTCACCTCAGCTCCTTGCTGAGCCAAACCAGGTGCGCCCTGGACTTCACTGGGCCCACTGGGCAGGAGCCCATCTGCTATTGATTGATTCCCTTGGAGGGGCTTATTCTTCTTCTTATCCTTATTCTTAATCTTCCCCTTCTGCGTCTCCCAACCTCCCTCCCCCCCTTCACCCTTCCCCTGCGCCTTGCCATCTACCACCTCCACAGGTTCAGGGCATGGGGGGGGGGGGGGGGGGGGCCTCACTGCTCCGGGTCACCAAGGTAGTACTTGCAGCCTCTGATGGGTTGGCAGTGCCGTCCCGGGTCACCGAGACGGAGCCAGCAGCCCCAGCCGAGTCAGCAGTTCCACCCCGGGCCACCGAGGCATGGCGGGCCGCCCGGGTTGGGCCAGCACTGCATTCATGGGCCCCTGCGTTAGAATTTCTCGCAGTGGCCCGGCTCCTGGGACACTCTCTACGGAGATGTCCAAACTCCTTGCACGCATGACACTGTGCCTCTCCCCAGCTCCAATACACGCGATTGGAGAGACCCTTATGCTCCACAGCGAAGCTCCCCTCGGCACCCAACCCCACTTCCACCTTCATGAACACACGCCTCTTGAAGCTCAGCACCCCTTTCTCATACGGGTCATTCCCGGGGTGCATGAGCCTCGTAAGCTTAGACCGCACCTCCCCAATCTTCATCAAGTGTGGAAGGATTTTTGCATCCCGGAGAAACGTGGGACAATTCCGTAGGAGAACCGATTTTACATTGGACACCCACGGTTCCACCTGTAGATGGACCCCCTCCACCGTGAGCCCCTTCTCCAACACTTGGGCCACATCCTTCCGGGACTTCAGTATCAACTGAACCTTCCCTCCTGCACTCTCGGAAGAGGCAATGACATCCCTCTTGAACAGATCATGCAAGCCCTTTGCAATTGCAGCCCTGCTCCACCTGAACCCGGTTTGAACTGAGATCCCGTAAATATCCCAGTCCAAGTCAACATGAGGCTCATCCACGAGTGGCCTCGAGGCCGCCGTCGAAGCCGCCACTGCGTAGCTCTGAACCTTAGGCCGAGCCCCCGCCTTCATGACAGTGGCACACCTCAGCTCC
>NW_027601564.1:111333-115000 GCF_053455715.1 Rhinoraja longicauda
CAATGATGGAACGTCTGTTCTGTGTGATGGATTGTCCTCCATTTATAACTTCCTGCAATTTCTCGCGGTCTAGACAGACATGTCCCCGAGCATATAAGATTATTAATGGATTGGACAAGCTGGAGGGAGGAAACATGTTCCCAATGTTGGGGGACTCCAGAACCAGGGGCTACAGTTTAAAAATAAGAGGTAGGCCATTTGCAATGGAGGCGAGGAAAACGTTTTTCACTCAGAGAGTTGTAAATCTGTGGAATTCTCTCCCTCAGAAGGCAGTGGAGGCCAATTCTCTGGACGCTTTCAAGAGAGAGCTAGATAGAGCTCCTAAGGATAGCGGAGTCG
The DNA here is from genome assembly GCF_053455715.1 of Rhinoraja longicauda. Lineage (NCBI taxonomy): Eukaryota > Metazoa > Chordata > Chondrichthyes > Rajiformes > Arhynchobatidae > Rhinoraja > Rhinoraja longicauda. The sequence continues at coordinate 111,673 of NW_027601564.1, forward strand.
GGAGTATGGGGAGAAGGCAGGAACGGGGTACTGATTGAGAATGATCAGCCATGATCACATTGAATGGCGGTGCTGGCTCGAAGGGCCAAATGGCCTACTCCTGCACCTATTGTCTATTGTCTATTTTCTATACACCAGTAATGCACATGCACGGTCATTAATACGGTTCGCGATACGGTATCAGGTGTTTTACTGTGATCTTCCTCCTCACCATGTCTTCGCATTTGTCCAACAGTTCATTTGTGGTTAACTCCCACTCAGTACCTTCTTTTGTATATCAATACAGTTTGTATTACATGGAAAATCTTAGTAGTCATCTTAGTTCGAATATTCAGCTCTGATCATAGTTGTTACTTATGTCAGATCATTAGGTTAGGTGAGGTTAGACCACGTCTATTATCATCACATGTTCCGAGGTGCAATGAAAGGCGTGGGTTTGCACGCTTTCCGCTCAGTTTAGATACACCATCAACTACAATCAGTTAAAGTCCGTAGATGGAGCGAGGAAGATACAGAATGCAGAAAATGGTTCATTGCATAGAATGTCATGCTGAATATGGTCACATTGCCTAATTCTGTTCTCCATAGAACTGGACAAGTGCAATTGGAGAACTCGCGTTCTGTGAAAACAGAAAGCAAAAATATTACTTGCTGTGCCGTGGTGCACAGCTCGAACGACGGATGAAGCAATGCTTCTACGACCGACGGAAGATCCTGCTGGTTTGGTGTTGTTGTGGCTACTGCAGGTGACAGGCGCTTTAGGTTTTAGCTTCAGTTTTAGATTTAATATTGTTACATGTTCCGAGGTGCAGCAAACAACTTTGTTCTGCATGCTATCCAAAGAGATTACATTCCTCATATATTGATGCTGTCGATTCAAGCTCGTCGACAAAGGGCACTTGTGTGTGTGGATCCACTCAAAGCGTGGTAACTGTATGGATTCGCACAGCGGATGGAAGACATATAGAATGAGGTGCAAAAGGAGGTCGTTGAAATACAAACTGTAGATGGGCTATTGCATGCCTATTTAACATCATTTAAAATACATTTGGACAAGCACATCTAGGAAGAGTTGAGAGTGATCCACGGCAACGGCGGTAGTTGGGACTTTGTAGATGGGGTACATTGATCGGCGTTGGCAGGCTGGGTGGAAGGACCTGTCCCGGCGGTGTATGACACATGACAATAGATAGAGAAAAGTGGAAGTTACAGAGTGCAGAATCCATGTATCAGCACTGCAGCGCATGGTTGTACATCTGTACCTCAGACGAAGTTCAATGTCCATGATGGGGTAGAGGGAATTGAATTAGTATCCTAGCCTATGGAAGGACCGCCCAATAACGGAGGAAATGAACCTATTCCTAAGTCTGGTGATGCGCGCTTTCAAGCTTCTCTACCATTTGGAGTTGGGGAAAGAAGAACTGAGCGGGGTTGGCAAAGTCTTTGATTATGTTGGGTGTTTGGGTAATGTTATGCAGCGTGGAATGTAGATGGATAATATGATTGGTCTGGGGTCTCTAATAGACTGGGCTATATTTACAATCCTCTGCAATTTCTCGCGGTCCTGGCAGAGTTATTCCCTGACCAAGCTGCCATTAAATGTAACAATATGCTTGTAGAAACATTGAAAATAGTTGCAGGAGGAGGACATTTGGCCCTTCGATCCAGCAGCGCCGTTCATTGTGATCATGGCTCATCATCCACAATCAGTAACCTGTGCCTGTCTTCTCCCCATATCCCTTGATACCACTAGCCCCTAGAGCTCTATCTAACTCTCTTTCAAATTCAACAAAGTGAATTGACCGCCACTGCCTTCTGTGGCAGAGAAATCCACAAATTCACAACTATCTGGGTGAATAACCTCAGTTTTAAATGGCCTCCCCTTTATTCTGTTGCCGTATTTTGACAAGGGTAACAGGGTACATAACAATTGTCTTTTTGTTTTCGTTTGTGTGCCTTCTAGGGTGTCGCTTCAATGTGTTTACTCCACGTCAGAGTGGCAAGATTTAAAAGAAACTGAAGGAAGGAATTTACACTCCAACGGTGGTGGGTACATGGGACAAGCAGTCGAAGGAGTTAGTGGTGAAGTGTTCTACAGCCAGAGCATTTGGAAATACAGATGCCAATGAGACAGTAGCAAGAAATAATTAGGTAGCTGTTGTGCAATAAATGTTGAGCAGGAACTGATTCTGCAACAATGTCCAGGTGGGCCGACGAGCAGCACCGATGTTGCTTTTGGTTTGAAAATTGATACCACACTGCATGTTGCTCGTCAATATCGTTTTGATGAAATCATTAACTTCTGACATAACATATATTCCTTCTCTCCGCGGATGTGTTCTGTCATCTGAGTATATCCCGACCTCCTCTTGTATTTCAGATGCCGGAGAATTACTACGGCCCGCAACCCAATATCAGCGTGTATTTTGTTTTCTTACTCCCATCCCCACACTTCACCTTCTCTTCGCCACTGCCCAACAATCCATTTCTGGTTAACGGCCATTCATCACCTTCTCTTTTATATCAACACCGCCTGTGTCTCGTGTACAATCTTAGTCAGCATCGCAGTACGAACATTCCCGCGCTGATCAGAGTCGTTATTTATCTCAGGTCATTTGGTCAGGTTAGGTCTATTATTATCACACGTACCGATGTGCAGTGGAAAGCCTTGTTTTTGCATGCTATTCACTCAGTTCAAATATTCCAAACACAAAAACAATCAGTGTAACGAAAAGTGCAATAGATCGGGTTAAGGGGAAGCTACAGAATGAAGAAAATAGTTCTTGATACAGAATATCTTTATGAATGTAGTTTTCATATTTCCACCAAACCCCGATTTGTCCGCGTATTTGTAATAATTAACAATCTTTTCTCAAGCCACCTTGCATAATTCCGGTCCACCGTTCCTCTGGGAGCCGCATCTTTGCATTTGGAGCATTAGAGTTCTATAGAAACATAAATCCTTCATTGGACCCGATGTAGAACCCGATTTGTGCCGATGTGCATAGGTAAAAGTATTAATGATACAATGCTTCTATTAACTATGAGGCTCATTGGTTTGTAAAGGTGTAACCAAATAAGTTGAAAGGTGGATTGAGATTTAGGCTTCAGGTTCAGGTTCATTATTGCCACGTTTATCGAGCCGCACGAATAACGTTGTGCTATATGCGATCCAAACAGATTAAATACGATATACAAATATTATCAGTTCAAAATCAAGAACAATAAATGAAGCAAAAGTAAGATACAGAATGCAGAACATAGTTCGCAGTGGTGTAGCGCATCTGTTCCATAGACAAATATCCGCCATGGAGTAGGGATGGCAGAC
>NW_027601565.1:0-17991 GCF_053455715.1 Rhinoraja longicauda
GCTAGTAGTCAATTTGAAAAGTCCGTGAGCAGAGCAAGGACGCCCGTTGGCTGAGAAGAAAAGTAAGTGCTAATTACAGTTGAACAGGCAGTTTAAAAAGAGCGCCAAGAGGAAGCTAGTAGTCAATTTGAAAAGTCCGGGAGCAGAGCAAGGACGCCCGTTGGCTGAGAAGAAAAGTAAGTGCTAATTACAGTTGAACAGGCAGTTTAAAAAGAGCGCCAAGAGGAAGCTAGCCGTCAATTTCAAAAGTCCGGGAGCAGAGCAAGGACGCCCGTTGGCTGAGAAGAAAAGTAAGTGCTAATTACAGTTGAACAGGCAGTTTAAAAAGAGCGCCAAGAGGAAGCTAGTAGTCAATTTGAAAAGTCCGGGAGCAGAGCAAGGACGCCCGTTGGCTGAGAAGAAAAGTAAGTGCTAATTACAGTTGAACAGGCAGTTTAAAAAGAGCGCCAAGAGGAAGCTAGTAGTCAATTTGAAAAGTCCGGGAGCAGAGCAAGGACGCCCGTTGGCTGAGAAGAAAAGTAAGTGCTAATTACAGTTGAACAGGCAGTTTAAAAAGAGCGCCAAGAGGAAGCTAGTAGTCAGCTTGAAAAGTCCGGGAGCAGAGCAAGGACGCCCGTTGGCTGAGAAGAAAAGTAAGTGCTAATTACAGTTGAACAGGCAGTTTAAAAAGAGCGCCAAGAGGAAGCTAGTAGTCAATTTGAAAAGTCCGGGAGCAGAGCAAGGACGCCCGTTGGTTGAGAAGAAAAGTAAGTGCTAATTACAGTTGAACAGGCAGTTTAAAAAGAGCGCCAAGAGGAAGCTAATATTCAATTTGAAAAGTCCGGGAGCAGAGCAAGGACGCCCGTTGGCTGAGAAGAAAAGTAAGTGCTAGTTTAAGTGAGAAGTCAGGTAAATTGGACAGTGAGAAAAGTGCGAGTCTTTGGCTGCGAGTCTTCGGCGAGGAGGCTGAGGTGAGGAGGATACAATTGTTTTAAGCCAGAGCTGGTTATAGGCACAAGGTGATGGCGGAAAAGTTGGTGCAGTGTGTTTCCTGCAGGATGTGGGAAGACAGGGACGTCGCTGGAGCTTCTGGGAGCTACACCTGCAAGAAACTGTGTCCAGGTGCAGCTCCTGAAGGGACGTGTGGTGGAGTTGGAGAAGCAGTTGGATGACCTCAGGGCCATCCGGGAATGCGAGAGTTTCCTCGACAGGACCTATTGTGAGGCTGTCACGCCAAGGGTCCAGGTCGAGCGAAGGTGGGAGACTGTTTCAGGGGGGAGTGGACGAGGACTACAGGAGACCCCAGTGGCTGTGCCTATTGCAAATAGGTATACCCTCTTGGGAACTGTCGGGGCAGAAGACGTTTCCAGTCCGAGTGGCGGACCTGTTGGCAAGGATACTCGACAGGGGAGTCCGAAGTCTGGAAGAGCCGTAGTGGTCGGTGACTCCATAGTCCGAGGGACGGACAGAAGATTCTGTGGCAGCAGGAGGGACTTGATGATGGTCTGTTGCCTCCCTGGTGCTTGGGTTCAACACATCACAGACCGGCTTCAGAAAATCCTAGTGAGGGAAGGCGATCAACCTGAAGTCGTTGTGCACGTGGGCACGAATGACGTCGGGCGGAAGAGGAAGGAGGTGCTACAGCGGGAGTTTAGAGAGTTGGGAAAAACACTGAGAAGTAGGACGTCGAAGGTGGTTATCTCTGGACTGCTACCGGTACCTCGTTCTGGTGAGGCCAGGAACAGAGAGATAGAGGGTATGAATTTATGGCTGAGGGACTGGTGCAGAGAGCAGGGATTTAGATTTCTGGACCACTGGGATCTCTTCTGGGCTAGGGGTGACTTGTACAAAAGGGACGGGTTGCATCTTAACAGCAGGGGGACAAACATTCTGGCAGGCAGGTTTGCTAGTGTGACACCTGTGGCTTTAAACTAAGTAGTGGGGGGGAGGGGTTAACAAATTGTGAATATGAAGATGAGGTAAAAGGGAATACAGGAGATATTGCAAAAGACTCTCGGAAGAATGGGAACAGAAGTTCTAGAGGGGAAAAGAAATTAAGGACAGGGCCAATTGTGACCGATGTGAGAGGGGAGGTAAATACAGAAGTTAAAGTGTTGTACTTAAATGCGCGTAGGAGAAAAATAAAGTGGATGAGCTTGAGGCTCAGTTAGTCATGGGCAAGTATGATGTTGTAGGGATCACTGAGACATGGCTACAAGAGGACCAGGGCTGGGAACTGAATATTCAGGGGTACACAACGTATAGAAAAGACAGACAGGTGGGCAGAGGGGGTGGGGTTGCTGTGATGGTAAGGAATGATATTCATTCCCTTGCAAGGGGTGACATAGAATCAGGAGATGTTGAATCAGTATGGATAGAAATGAGAAATTGTAAGGGTAAAAAGACCCTAATGGGAGTTATCTATAGGCCCCGAAACAGTAGCCTCGACATAGGGTGCAAGTTGAATCAGGAGATAAAATTGGCGTGTCAAAAATGTAATGCTACGGTGGTTATGGGAGATTTCAACATGCAGGTAGACTGGGAAAATCAGGTTGGAAATGGACCCCAGGAAACAGAGTTTGTAGAGTGCCTTCGAGATGGATTCTTAGAACAGCTTGTACTGGAGCCTACCAGGGAGAAGGCAATTCTGGATTTAGTGTTGTGTAATGATCCTGATCTGATAAGGGGACTAGAGGTAAAAGAGCCATTAGGAGGCAGTGATCACAACATGATAAGTTTTACTCTGCAAATGGAAAGGCAGAAGGGAAAATCGGAAGTGTCAGTATTACAGTATAGCAAAGGGGATTACAGAGGCATGAGGCAGGAGCTGGCCAAAATTGTCTGGAAGGAGGCCCTAGCAGGGAAGACGGTAGAACAGCAATGGCAGGTATTCCTGGGAATAATGCAGAGGTTGCAGGATCAATTTATTCCAAAGAGGTGGAAAGACTCTAAGGGGAGTAAGAGACACCTGTGGCTGACAAGGGAAGTCAGGGACAGCATAAAAATTAAGGAGAGGAAGTATAACAAACAAAGAAGAGTGGGAAGACAGAGGATTGGGACTCTTTTAAAGAGCAACAAAAGTTAACTAAAAAGGCAATACGGGGAGAAAAGATGAGGTACGAGGGTAAACTAGCCAATAATATAAAGGAGGATAGCAAAAGTTTTTTTAGGTACGTGAAGAGGAAAAAAATAGTCAAGGCAAATGTGGGTCCCTTGAAGACAGAAGCAGGGGAATTTATTATGGGGAACAAAGAAATGGCAGACGAGTTAAACCGTTACTTTGGATCTGTCTTCACTGAGGAAGATACACACAATCTCCCAAATGTTCTAGGGGCCGGAGAACCTAGGGTGATGGAGGAACTGAAGGAAATCCACATTAGGCAGGAAATGGTTTTGGGTAGACTGATGGGACTGAAGGCTGATAAATCCCCAGGGCCTGATGGTCTGCATCCCAGAGTACTTAAGGAGGTGGCTCTAGAAATAGTGGAAGCATTGGAGATCATTTTTCAATGTTCTATAGATTCAGGATCAGTTCCTGTGGATTGGAGGATAGCAAATGTTATCCCACTTTTTAAGAAAGGAGGGAGAGAGAAAACGGGTAATTATAGACCAGTTAGTCTGACATCAGTGGTGGGGAAGATGCTAGAGTCAATTATAAAAGACGAAATTGCTGAGCATTTGGATAGCAGTAACGGGATCATTCCGAGTCAGCATGGATTTACGAAGGGGAAATCATGCTTGACAAATCTACTGGAATTTTTTGAGGATGTAACTAGGAAAATTGACAGGGGAGAGTCAGTGGATGTGGTGTACCTCGACTTTCAGAAAGCCTTCGACAAGGTCCCACATAGGAGATTAGTGGGCAAAATTAGGGCACATGGTATTGGGGGTAGGGTACTGACATGGATAGAAAATTGGTTGACAGACAGAAAGCAAAGAGTGGGGATAAATGGGTCCCTTTCGGAATGGCAGGCAGTGACCAGTGGGGTACCGCAAGGTTCGGTGCTGGGAACCCAGCTATTTACGATATACATTAATGACATAGACGAAGGGATTAAAAGTACCATTAGCAAATTTGCAGATGATACTAAGTTGGGGGGTAGTGTGAATTGTGAGGAAGATGCAATAAAGCTGCAGGGTGACTTGGACAGGTTGTGTGAGTGGGCGGATACATGGCAGATGCAGTTTAATGAAGATAAGTGTGAGGTTATTCACTTTGGAAGTAAGAATAGAAAGGCAGATTATTATCTGAATGGTGTCAAGTTAGGAGGAGGGGGAGTTCAACGAGATCTGGGTGTCCTAGTGCATCAGTCAATGAAAGGAAGCATGCAGGTACAGCAGGCAGTGAAGAAAGCCAATGGAATGTTGGCCTTCATAACAAGAGGAGTTGAGTATAGGAGCAAAGAGGTCCTTCTACAGTTGTACCGGGGCCTGGTGAGACCGCACCTGGAGTACTGTGTGCAGTTTTGGTCTCCAAATTTGAGGAAGGATATTCTTGCTATGGAGGGCGTGCAGCGTAGGTTCACTAGGTTAATTCCCGGAATGGCGGGACTGTCGTATGTTGAAAGGCTGGAGCGATTGTGCTTGTATACACTGGAATTTAGAAGGATGAGGGGGGATCTTATTGAAACATATAAGATAATTAGGGGATTGGACACATTAGAGGCATATAACATGTTCCCAATGTTGGGGGAGTCCAGAACAAGGGGCCACAGTTTAAGAATAAGGGGTAGGCCATTTAGAACGGAGATGAGGAAGAACTTTTTCAGTCAGAGAGTGGTGAAGGTGTGGAATTCTCTGCCTCAGAATGCAGTGGAGGCCAGTTCGTTGGATGCTTTCAAGAGAGAGCTGGATAGAGCTCTTAAGGATAGCGGAGTGAGGGAGTATGGGGAGAAGGCAGGAACGAGGTACTGATTGAGAGTGATCAGCCATGATCGCATTGAATGGCGGTGCTGGCTCGAAGGGCTGATTGGCCTCCTCCTGCACCTATTGTCTATTGTCTATTGTCTATTGAGACGGGGCAGGCGGAGACGGTGGGGGAGAGGCAGGGGCGGGCCAGGAGGGAGGGAGAGAGTGTGATGGGAGGGACAGCAAGAATGGGAGAGCGTGGGGTGGTGAAGGGGGAGGGGCAGATGGGGTGGGTGTGAGAAGGACAGATATGGTGAGGGGGACCGAGCAGAGTAAGGGGGAGAGGAAGGGGAGAGTAAGTGGAGGGGGAGAGTAAGAAGAGCAGTTAGAGGAAGCGGGACGGGGTAGAGGAAGTGGGAGGTGGGAGAGGAAGAGGGAAGGAGGAGAGGAAGACGCAGGGGGAGAGGGAGGGGAGAGGGAGGTGTTGAGGAAGGGGAGAGGGAGGGGAGAGGGAGGTGTTGAGGAAGGGGAGAGGGAGGGGTAGAGGGAGTGGAAGGAGGGGAAGAGGGAGGGAAAGGAGGGTGAGAAGGTGAGAAGGCGGGAGAGAAAGAAATGGAAGGGGAGAGAGAGGGAAGAGGAGGTAGAGAAGGGGAGGAAGAGAGGGAGGAGAATAGAGGGAGGGGGAGAGAGGGAGGGGAAGGGGAGAGAGGAGGGGGAGGGAGGGAGAGGGAGGGGGAGAGAAGGAGGGGGAGAGAAGGAGGGGGAGAGAGGGGGGAGTGGGAGGGGGAGAGATTGGGAGGAGGAGAGAGGGAGGGGGAGAGAGGGAGGGGGAATTTGGGAGGGTGAGAGAGGGAGGGGAAGAGAGGGAGCGGAAGAGAGGAAGGGGAAGAGACGGGAAGTGAGTGAGTGGAAGAGAGGGAGGGGAAGAGAGGGAGGGGAAGAGAGGGAGGGGAAGAGAGGGGGGAAGAGAGGGGGGGAGAGAGGGGGGAAGAGAGGGGGGGCAAGAAAGGGGGGAAAGAGGGGGAGGGGTAGAGAGGGTGGGGAAGAGAGGGAGGGGAAGAGAGGGGAAGAGAGGAAGGGGAAGAGAGGGGGGGGAAGAGAGGGAGAGGAACAGATGGGGAGGGAAGAGAGGGGGGGAAGAGAGGGGGAAGAGAGGGAGGGGAAGAGAGGGAGGGGAAGAGAGGGAGGTGAAGAGAGGGAGGGGAAGAGAGGGAGGGGAAGAGAGGGAGTGGAAGAGAGGGGGGGGAGAGAGGGGGGGAAGAGAGGGAGGGGAAGAAAGGGGGAAGAGAGGGAGGGGAAGAGAGGGAGGGGAAGAGAGGGAGGGGAAGAGAAGGAGGCGAAGAGAGGGAGGTGAAGAGAGGGAGGGGAAGAGAGGGAGGGGAAGAGAGGATGGGGAAGAGAGGGAGGGGAAGAGAGGGAGGAGAAGTGAGGGGGGGGAAGAGAGGGGGAAGAGAGGGGGAAGAGAGGGAGGGGAAGAGAGGAAGGGGAAGAGAGGGAGGGGAAGAGAGGGAGGAGAAGAGAGGGAGGGGAAGAGAGGGAGGGGAGAGGGAGGCGGAGAGGGTGGGGAATAGAGAGATGGGGATAGGCGAGAAAGAAAGGGTGAGGGGGGAAAGGATGAGGAGGAGGAGAGGAAGTGTGAGTGGGGAAGAGGAAGAGGGAGGGGAAGCGGAAAAGGGAGGTGAAGTGGAAGAGGGAGGGAGAGGGAGGGGGTGGAAGATGGAGGGGAGGAAGAGGGAGGGGAGAGGAATATGGAGAGGGAGGGGTGGAAGATGGAGGGGGAGGAAGAGGGAGGGGAGAGGAAGAGGGAGGGGGAGAGGGAGAGGAGAGGGAGATGGAGGGGGAGGAAGAGGGAGGGGGAGAGGAAGAGGGAGGGGGAGAGGGAGGGGGAGAGGGAGGGGGCGAGGAAGAGGAGAGGAAGAGGGAGGAGGGGGAAGAGGGATGGGAGAGGGAAGGGAGGGGGAGGGGATGGCGAGAGAGGGAGGGGATAGCGTGAGAGGTAGGGGAGTGGGGGAGCGGAAGAGAGGAAGGGGGAGGGGTACAATCTGTGGGAGCGCCAGTGACGAGCGGGTGGAGGGAGGGGTGGAGGGGGTGGGAGAGGGAATGAGAGAAGGGGAGGGTGCAAAAGGGGGAGGGAAAGGCGGGCGGAGGTGAGGGATGTGGTAGAGGAAAGTGCGGGGAGAGGAAGGCGGGTAGAGAGGACGGGGAGAAAAGCAAGGGGAGGAGACGGAGGAGGAGAGGATATTGATGGATAGGAGAGGGAGGGTGAGGGGAGACAGGGGTAGGAGGTAGGGGGATGAGGAGGGTCAGGTGGAGACTGTGGGGGAGGGGGAAAAGCCAGGAGGGTGGGAAAGCTTGAAGGGGAGGGTGAGGGGGAAGGGGGCAGAGGGAACAAGGGGGGTGAGAGGGGGAGCAAAGGAGCAGCAAAAATGGGCGTGTGGGGAGCTGGAGGAGAAGAGGCAGGGGGAGGGTAGGACGTGAGGTAAAAGAGGGAGATGAAGGGGAGGGTGAAGTGGAAGAGGAGGGGGAAGATGGATGGGGAAATGGAGGGGGCAATGGAGGGGGAAATGGAAGGAGAAGAGGGGTAGGGGAGAGGAAGGGGATGGGGAGAGGAAGGGGGATGGGGACAGGAAGGGGATGGGGAGAGGACGGTGTATGAGGAGAGGAAGGGGTTGGGGAGAGGAATGTGTATGAGGAGAGGAAGGGGTTGGGGAGAGGAAGGGGATGGGAGAGGAAGAGGGGGGAGAGGAAGGGGGATGGGGTGAGGAAGGGGTATGGGGGGAGGAAGGGGGATGGGGAGGAAGGGGGGTTGGGAAGAGGAAGAGGGGGGGAGAGGAAGGGGGAGGTAGAGGAAGGGTGGTGGGGAGATGAAGGGGGATGGGGAGATGAAGGGGGATGGGGAGATGAAGGGGGATGGGGGAGATGAAGGGGGATGGGGGAGAGGAAGAGGGGGGAGGAAGGGGGAGGCAGAGGAAGGGGGATTGGGGAGAGGAAAGGGGATTGGGAGAGGAAGGGGATGGGGAGAGGAAGGGGGATGGGGAGAAGGGGGATGGGGAGAGGAAGGGGAGGGGAGCGGAAATGGAAGGAGGAGCGGAAAGGGAAGGGGGAAAGGGGAAGGGGAGGAAGGAGGAGGGGATAGAGGAGGTGGGAGAGGAAGGTGTAGAGGGAAAGGAAGGGGAAAAGTGGAGAGGAATGGGAGGGAGTTGGGAAGGGGGGAAGGGAATGGCGGAGGAAAAGGGGAGGGGAGAGGAAGGGGAGGGGGAGAGGAAGGGGAGGGGAGAGGAAGGGGAGGGCGGAGAGGAAGCGGGAGGAAATTTTGGGGAGAGGAAACGGGAGGGGGAGAGGAAAACGGTGTGAGGAGAGGAAAGGGGAGGGGAAGGAATGGGAGCGAGGGGCTTATGAAGGGGAGGGAGAGAGATGGAGGGGGATAGTCAATGGGAGTGCCAGAGGGAGTGGCGAGTGAGGGATGGAGGGACAGAGGGATGGGGCAGAGGGAGGGGTAAAGTGAGGTAGAGGGAAGGGGAGAGGGAAGGGTAGGTGAAGGGAAAGAGGAAGGCGGAGAGGCTTAGACAGTCGGAGCGCCAGGGGTATAGCGGGGGCGGGGCACAGGAATGGGCAAATGGAGAGGGAGGGGGAGGGGCAGGGTGTGGGGGAGGGGAGGGGGGCAGGTTGTGGGGGAGTGGGGGGGCAGGGTGTGGGAGAGGGGAAGGGGGGGCAGGGTGTGGGGGAGTGGGAGGGGGAGGGGCAGGGTGTGGGGGAGGGGAGGGGGGCAGGGTGTGGGGGAGTGGGAGGGGTTGGGTGTGGGGGAGGGGAGGGGGGCAGGGTGTGGGGGAGTGGGAGGGGGAGGGGCAGGGTGTGGGGGAGGGGAAGGGGGGGCTGGGTGTGGGGGTGGGTAGGGTGACAGGGAGTACAAGGGGCAAAGGGAGAGGCGGAGGAAGGGGAGGGGGGAAGGGGTTAGGGGGAGGGAGGGAGGGGGAGGGGAGGAGGATTGTTGCTGCAGTAGATGGGCGGAATGAGGGGGAAGGGCGTAGGGAGGGAGAGGGGAGAGGCGAATGAAGAGGGAGAAGCGGCGGCGCAACGGTGCAGCGTAGGGCGGGGCGTAGGTGCGGGGCGAAGGCAGTGGGAGGGGAGGAGCTTGGGGAGGGGATGTGAGGGTCGCAGGGCGACGGACGGGAGGGGCGTAAGGATGGTGTATGGGAGGGACGTTGGGAGGGGGAGAGGCATAGGAATGGCGTAGGGGAGGGGCGTGGGGAGGGGCGTCGGAATGAGAGAGGAGGGGCGTAGGGAGTGGGAGGGGCGTGTGGAGCGGGAGAGGCGTGGGAGTGGAGGGCGTAGGGAGTGGGTGGGGAGGGGCGTAGGGAGATGGAGGGGATGGGCGTAGGGAGGGGAAGGGGAGGGTCGTATGGAGGGGATAGGGAGAGGGATGGAAGTGGGGGAGGAGCGAGGGGATGGAGGTATGGTGCAGGGGAGGGAAGTAGGGAAAGGGAGGGGCGGAGGGGGAGGCGGAGAGAGGTGGAGGGGAGTGCGGAGGGATGATGTAGAGTAGGGGAGGAGGGGTGGTGCAAAGGAGGGTCGTAGATGGGGAGCGGCTTTGTGTGGGAGGGGCGGAGGGATGGTGCAGGGGAGGGGTGTGGGAGGGGCGGAGATGTGGTGCATGGGAAGTGCGGAGGGAGGGGCAGAGGGAGGGATGTGGGAATGGGAGGGGGTGTGGGGGGGAGGGGTATGGGAATGGGAGGGTGTGTAGGAGAGGGAGGGTGTCTGGGAATGGGAGGTGTTGTGGGGGGAGGGGTGTGGGAATGGGAGGGGGTTTGGTAGAGGGAGGGGTGTGGGAATGGGAGGGGATGTGGGAATTGTAGGGGGTGTGGGAGTGGGAGGGAGTTTGGGGAAAGGGGGTGTGGGAAAGGGAGGGGATGTGGGAGTGGGAGGGGGTGTTGGAGTGGGAGGGGGTGTGGGTGGGGGTGTGGAGGGAGGGGGTGTGGGAGGGGGTGTGGGGGGAGGGGGTGTGGGAGGGGGTGTGGGGGGAGGGGTGTGGGAGTGGGGGGGTGAGCGGGGGAGTGTTTGTAGTGGGGAGACAGGGAGGAAGGTGGGGGGAGGAGGTGGGGGAGGGGTGAGCGGTGGGACTGGGGCAGGGGAGAGGTAGTGGGGGAGCCGGGGGGATAGAGAGCGGGAGCGAGGAAGTGGGAGGGAGAGGGAGAAGCAGAGAGGGCAAATTTGCTCATCTGCAGTCGCTGCATCTAACCCCAACTACCCGCCTTTGTTCCCTTTCAAATCCTTACCTCAAACAAACTCATTCCTGCTTCAGTTGTCCGACCAACAGTTGAGATCCTGAGCAGTGTTCCGGAGAGAGTGACGGGGGATTCCCGGTTTCTCCTGTAGTCCGAGACAGACCCTCAACGCACCAAGGATCCATAAGACGAGGCAACGGAACCATCGCCCGATCGCCAGTGAAACCGGTGAATTTGAAGTTTCAAGACTTCGGGGAAATCGCAGTGAGCTCCGTCCAAGAGAGAACGAGCGAGAGCGGATCAACATTGTCGCCTTGTAGCCGCAGACCCGGCGCCCAGACTCTGCCACAGAAGGGAGAACAAAGGGACTCAGTCCTCGGGGAGTTGCGGACGAACAGCGATACAACGGACACAAGTTTATCCAGTGGGGCATGTCCACAAACGCTCACTGCCCACACACTGGTCAATGAAGCGGCGGACAAATTGTCACCGCTCCGGACTGTGAATCAGTCTGCCGCAGTTTCAATGGCAATCGCTGCTTTGGGCGGGACTTGCAGCAGCAGGTAAACAACACCGCAGCCAGATTTCCACACAAAGGAAACCTGCCCCGACCCTCCCACTAACCTGCCGCCGCTCCCCGTCTCTATTGGAAACCGCCGCCTCAGCCAGAGAGTTGTGGGCGGGCGCGGAATACACCTGGGCTCTCAACACAACTAGTTATACAGCGAGCTGCAGAACAAAGGGAGCAGGGAACAGCACAGCATATAAACAGAAGCTGGGAACAAAGAACTACAGGCGCTGGTTAATACACACAAGGGCACTGTGTACCAAAGAATGCGACACGTATAATCCCCAAACCGAAAAGCATGGGTGAACCGTGAGCTCCACTCCCAGGGGAAGCCCGAGTTTACTTTCCTTTAAACTAAACGATACAGCCGGGAAATAGGCCCTTCGGCCCACCGTGTCCGCTCTGACCAACGATACTGGAGTAACAGGACAGACCTCTCCGTTGAAATCGCCGATACTGAATTGCAATCCGCAAAGGAGCGGAGCGGCCGCCATGTTAGTAAGCGAAACCAGCCGTTCGCTGCGCCACTCGCAGTGTAATCAGTTTTGTGGAAGAACAGTATCTGTGATGAAACCATTAAAATGCAGAATATAGGTCATCTATCAACTCTCATTTTGTTGTTGTTTTTAAATGTTTCCCCCCGCTTAATTTCTCAGAATTTATTATTTCTTACAGTTTCTGCCCATATCTCTCCCATCCTTCCTCCCCAGCCCCCTCTTTTGTGCATGATTGTGTGTTTGTGTGTGAGAGGCAAGATAGAGATAAATAGATCTCAAAGTTCGTCCTCATGGATCAGAAGCAACTTTGATTTAAAGCAACGCTCTATTTCCCTCTTCATCTTATATTTCACATGATGTACAGAAATCATAAAGGCGATTCGACCTTTATGGCTTATACGTAGACACACACACACACACACACACACACACACACGCGCGCACACACACACACACACACACACACACACACATTATATATGTATATATATTTATATATAATTTCTTCCTTCTGATTTCCTCTAATTATTTGTTTAGCAACCTTTTTCTTTCATTCTTTTTCTCTCTCTCCCTCTCCCTCTCTCTCTCACACACACACTCACTCTCTGTATATATATAATCATAATCGTTATGACACATTACTCACCACATGGTTCTCCCTATCATGATCACTGTTCTCTCACATACATTTCATTGGGGCCTACCCATACACATTAGCAATCAGTGACATCAAACTTATTTCCAGAAATCCTAATATTGTGAATAAAATAACTATGAACACATGCCAAGATATTTTTTTCTGATTCTTTTCATTCTATATTAGTGGACCAGAAGCAGTTTTGATTTAAAGCAACGCACTATTTCCCTCTTCATCTTATATTTCACATGATGTACAGAAATCATAAAGGCGATTCAACCTAATACAGAAATCCTAATATTGTGAATAAAATAACTATGAATACATGCCAAGATATTTTTTTCTGATTCTTTTCATTCTATATTAGTGTAATAAAATGTAATGCATACATGCCTACACTGATACAGAGGCGCTAGCTTTAGACATGAATATGTACATTACTACCATAGTTTATTTTGAACAACATATAATTGAGGGGGTCGGTGCAATATAGTGCTAACCCTCACTTTTGTGTAAAATGAGTGACATGCATTAACACGCTCATTACCCACTTCCCTCACACTGACCGGAGGTAGACACAAAATGCTGGAGCAACTCAGCGGCTCAGGCAGCATCTCGGGACAGAAGGAATTGGTGACGTTGCGGGTCGAGACCCTTCCGTAGGTTCACCCATCTTCTGCTGGACCTCCATGAGGCGGGCGGCGACGACTTCGCCATGGACGACGACGGCGACGAAAGTATCCACAAACTGAAGAAGGCGGAGACGAGGAAGGGGCGAGGATTTGGCTCCGAGAAAGGCGCTCGATCCAGGCTGCAAGAAGACTACGACTCCGTAGAGCAAGGCGGCGACGAGCCGGGCCCTCAACCCTCGGTGGACGGGTGGATTCTGTTTGTGACCGGGGTCCACGCGGAAGCCGCCGAGGAGGAAGGACATCCAGAACAAGTTTGCCGAGTGCGGTCCGATCAAGAACCTGCACCTCAACCTGGACCGGCGCACCGACTACCTTAAGGGCGACGCTCTGGTGGAGTACGAGACCTGGGCTACAAGGAGGCGCAGACGGCCATGGAGGGTTTGAACGGGTCCGAGCTGGCCGGACAGCCCTACAGCGCGCACTGGGGCTTCGTCACCCCCCCCCCCCCCCCCCCCCCACCAGGACCAAGTGGCGGAGTGGTCGCAGGAGAAACCGGAGCTCGGACATGAAGCGTCACTGAGCCGGGACGGAGTGTGGAGCGACCGGTGGGACAGAGCCGGGGACCAAGACGCTCCCGCAGATCGCAGTGCCCAAACTGAGCCGTGCGTTACAGGGGCCGTTTAATCTCAGTCGGGACTGCAGTGGGGCTGGGGAGAGGGTGGGGAGGGAAGAGTAAGTTTGGCTTGACAAAACAGCACTCGGAAATAAAGTATATTAGTTTTTTTTTAAATCTTCAGTCTGAAGAATCATTTAGTGCGGGGGCCTCGAAAATACGGGGCCCGATTCATCTGCTACTTTTGGTACTAGGTTAATCCGGCACTGGGTCTCTGGCGCTGCAAGGCAGTAACTCGACCGCCTCGCCAATTTTGCAGCGTTCAAGTCAAACTATGCTGTATGGCACAGGTAATCTATCTGTGACCATCGCAGAGCCATTGAAGATGCGTAGAGGGAATTTCGGTCCAAGCTGGCGACCCGAGGCAGTGAGACGGACACCCAGAGATTGTGGCAAGGCTTGCACGCCAGAACGGGCTAAAAGCACCATCGATGGCAACAATGGGTCTCTCCCCGAAGAGCTCAATGCATTCGCCGCCCGCTTTAAACAGGGTGCCTGGAGGAATGTCACCTGCCCAGTCAGTTTCTGGTGTACCTGCACCAACGGTTACTGAGGCATGCGTAAGAGTGAATGTGTGGAGTGCAACTGGCTCGGATGCAGTCCCCTGCTGTATACTCAGGACTGTGCGGACAAATTCGGCTCTTACCACATCTACTAGTCTGCAGGAGACTAGTCTGTGGTGGGCGGATCATGAACAATGACGACACGGAGCACAAGAGGACGACGGGGAGCTGAGCAACACGGTGGGTGTCAGGAGAGCATCCTCTCACTCAAAGCCAGCAAGATGAAGGAGCTAGTTATTGTCTGCAGGAATCTTGATGGAGCACCCTGCCCTAATCTGCATCAATGGGGCCAAAGTGGAAATGGTTGAGAACTTGAAATTCCATGGTATTAATATAACCAATGATCTGTCGGGCAACGACCATATTTAAGCGTCAGCCAAGAAAGCACATCACTAGGAATCTGAGGAAATTCGGCATGCCTCCAATGATTCTTACACACTTCAGGGTTTGGTGCTGGGCCCACTGCTGTTTGACGTCCATATCAATGATTTGGATGAGAATGTACAAGACATCACTAGTATGTTTGCAGATGTCACTAACGTTGGTGCTATTGCAGATAGCGAAGATGGTTGGTAAGAATGACAGCATGACCTTGATCAGTTGAGCTGGTGGGCAGAGGAATTGTTGACGCAGTTTAATGCAGATAAGTATGAAGTTTTGCATTTTGGAAAGTGAACCCAGCGCACTGGGTACATAGTGAATTGCAGGTCTCTGAGGAGTGTTGCAATGAAGAGAGATCCAACAGTGCAGGTACACAGGTACGATGGTGTGGTCAGGAAGGCTTTTGGCACATTGGCCATCATCAACCAGAGTATTGAATATCGATGTTGGGAGGTCGTGTTGCAGTTGTACAAGACAGTGGTTAGGCCTCAGAGTATTATGTTCAGTTTTGGTCATCCTGTTGGAGGAAGGATGGTGTTAAGATGGAAAGGATACAGAACAGATTTACTCGGATGTCGCCAGCACTCGAGTGTCTGAGCAATACAGAGAGATTGAGGAGTCGAGGACTTTATTTATTGGCGCGCAGGAGGACCAAGGATGATCTTTCGGGTTTTCAAGATCATGAGAGGAATAGATAGTGTGAATGCACAAACTTAAGCAGAGTAGGGGAATCGAGAACCAGAGGACATGGTTCAGGTTGAGGGGTGAGATTTAATAGAAACCTGAACGGCAAATTATTTAAACAAAGCATGATAGTTGTGTGGATCGAGCTGCCAGAGGAGGTAGAGGAGGCAGGTGCAATCGCAATGTTTAAGAAACATTTAGAGATGCACATAGATGGGTTGCGTTTCGAAGGATATTGCCCTAAGTTGCCAGGTGGGCCGAGCGTCGATGATGCATATTGCTCATCAGGGGCAAGTTGGGTGGACGTGCGTGTTTGCGTTCTGTATGACTCTCTGTCTCTTCAGAGTATATCCTGTCATCTTCGTCTGTCTCAGAAGCTCGGCAATTACTACGGTCTGTTGTACAATATCAACAAATTTACTGTGCTGGTCATCCTCTCCCCTCTCGCCGCCCTTCTTTGCATTTGTCCAACAGTTCATTTGTTGTTAACATCCATTCATCACGTAGATCAACATCGTCTCCAATCTTAGTCTCCATCATATTATGAACATTACCTCTCTGGTCACGGTTGTTACTCACCGCAGATCATTACTTTTGGTTAGCTCAGGTAAGGTCCATTACTGTCATGGGTACTGGGGTACAGTGGACATTTTTGTTTTGCATGTTAATCCAAAAATATTTAGATATATCATATGTAGATGCAGCTGTTCAAACTTATACGTGATAGAGCAAAGAGAAATATACAGAATGCAAACTGAAGTTCGTGATACAGAATATAATTCTGAATATCGTTCTTTATTCTCGTCAAACACTGATTTATCTGTAAATTTGTAAGAATGAACAACATCTGCGCAAACCGCATTGCGTAATTCTGGTCTACCTTTGTCCTAAGAAACGGACATGCACAGTTGGAGAATTCGAGCTTTGTAAAAACACAAAAGACACATTCAAGCAGATGCAGAAATTCTTATTTAACCGTTCTGACGTGCACAGCTAGAGCGACAGATGATGCAATTCGTCTCTAACCTTTGAGACCTCCCAGTGGCTTGGCGGTGTTGTAAACAATTAACATGCGACCACATTAGGTTTCAGGCACAGGTTTAGGATTGGGATTATTATTGTTACATGTACCGAAGTGAAAAAACCCTGCGTTTTACATGTTATCCACGTACACCAGATATTCCATGCATAGGTACAATGAGTTCGCACTGAAGTCCCATAGATAGAGCAAAGGAGAAGATACAGATTGCGGAATATAGTTTCAGCAATGTAGCGCATCCGCTCCACAAACAAAGTCCAATGTCATCAATGGGGGAATGTGAATTCAACAGTAGCATAGCTTATGGAAGGACCATTAACAAGCCCGATAACAGATGGGAAGGAGCTACAGGTGGTGCGCGCTTTCACACTTTCACGCTTTTGTACATCTTGCTGAGTGGAGCAGGGGGAAGAATGAATGGTCGGGATGAAACATGTCTTTCATTATATTGGCTGCTTTTCCGAGGCAACGTAAAAGTGTAGATGGAATCAGTGGTGAGAAGTCTGGTCTGTGTGATGGACTGGGCGACATCTACATATCTCTGCAATCCCTTGCGTTCCTAAGCACAGATTTTCTCTAAACAAGCTGTGATGGAACCCCACATTAGGCTTTCTATGGTGCATCTTCAAACGTTTGGAATAGTCACTGGAGACATGCCGAGAATTCTCTGTCTCCTCGGGATATAAGGGGTGAGTGCGTGTGCCTTCTGGGTTGTTGCATTTGGGGAATACTAGGGTCAGCTGGTAGGATTTTAGAGTACCCCTCACACGTCCTGTTCTCTGCGTTTGAGTGGCTCCTGTCAGGACGCCGGCATCGCTGCCCAGGCTGTAGGACACAGAGGAGAATGACAACCTTTGTACCCAAAGCTGTTCAGCTCCTCAACTCCCAACCACCCCTGTCCCGCAGCTCACCCTATTAACCGCCGCCCTCCCCCCCCCCCCAATAGTTTTTGTACCACTCTACGTGCCTCTGTAAATTGTCCCACGGGACCAAATATGGTGTTTTTGAAATTTGAACTTTGACCTTTGAAATTTGAAACTATCAACCATTTTCCACTTCTACACCATTGATGCTGGTTTGGCCTGAACTGCACCATGCTTCCTGAAGTCAATAAATAGCTGCTTCGTCTTGCTGGCATTGGGGGAAAGATTATTGTCCTGGCACCATGTACTGTATCTCAGTTCTCTATCTCTTTCCCATACTCCGTATTGTCATTCTTCCTGATTAGACCCACCACAGTGATTTTGTGGGAAAAACTGAAGATATAATTAAACAAATTTGTCCGTACAGTCGAGAGCGCAAATGGAGCATAGTGGGGGGACTGAGAACGCATCCTCGCAGGACACCGATATGGAGAGTTATTATGGACGAGATGCGGGCGGCACGGTAGCGCAGCGGTAGAGTTGCTGCTTTACAGCGAATGCAGCGCCGGAGAGTCAGGTTCGATCCTGACTACGGGTGCTGCACTGTAAGGTGTTTGTACGTTCTCCCCGTGACCTGCGTGGGTTTTCTCCGAGATCTTCGGTTTCCTCCCACACTCCAAAGACGTACAGGTATGTAGGTTAATTGGCTGGGTAAATGTAAAAATTGTCCCTAGTGGGTGTAGGATAGTGTTAATGTACGGGGATCGCTGGGCGGCACGGACTTGGAAGGCCGAAAAGGCCTGTTTCCGGCTGTATATATATGATATGATATGATATGCTGTCCCCTATCCTCACTGACTGAGGTCCGTGGGCATTACAGCCTTGAAAGCAGTGACGGAGACGAGCAGATTCCTAGGTCTCGTAGTTTGGAGATAACAGCCACCCCTTCCCCACCAGACACAGGTACACACGGTCACACGCACAATCCCTAGCTCAAATATGTTTTGAATTCAAGATCATAATTACAAACTGATTTTGGTTTCATATTCATTTCCACCCAAGTCACATTGGTTTTCATTTCCCTATTTCTCACAAAGATCTTCGCCCCAACCCTGTCTGCATTTCATAAATGGTCATTCTTGTTTACTGGGGTAGATAATACTGTCTACGATTCAGATACATCTGCGAGAATATTTTACATCTGACCTCAGTCACTCCAAGGTGAATTCTTATCCTGAACGATAATCCGAACGTGATCATCCATAGGCGGTTGTAATTCTCTCAACATCTATCCTGCAAAGTTCTCGCAGAAGTCTCGATGTCGGGGTCAACACATTCACTTATCGTTCTTACGAGCTGCGCAGATTGGATGAACTGATCAATTGTTCGCCTTTGAGAGCCACTT